>NC_057807.1:290952915-291050269 GCF_018294505.1 Triticum aestivum
ACCCCCTCCCCCCGTACCCCTCCACTCCATTCGCTCTTCCAAAGCCGCCCTCCCCGCCGCGTCGATACGTCGGTGCCACGGTTCGTCGAGGGGATGCACGGCGATCCTCTCGCTCCCACAGTACGCTCTCGTTGACTGTTGTCCTCTAGCCACACTGCCACCTCTGGCTACGTTCTTGTGGAGGTGCACGGTGGTCAGCGCCGCCACCGCTGGCGACATTCGTGTGGAGACGCACGGCGGTCAGCTTCTCCCACGGTATGCACATTCTAGACTGAGGCCCCGTTCATGTCGGTGTAGCGCTGAATGTTAGCTGATAGACGCTATTAATCTCACTGTTTGCCAAAGTAGTTTACTGTCAATATGCTCTGCTTAAGAAGCTTCCTTGCCCTGTTCTGCACTCAATCTGCTTAGCTGAGATGGCATGCCAAGGCCGATTAGTTGCTAAAATATCCTGCCATATATTTATTGTGACGTAGATTGCCATGGTCTAGTAGCCAATCTGTTAGGTGAAATAGCTCCATTTTATACTCGATCTTTGTTGCTGCGATGGCCTTCGATAGTTTGATGGCTGTGTGCTTGGCCTCATTGACTGCTGAAACAGCCTGCCATAATTTAGCACTCAAATCTGTTTGCTGAATTAGCTTTACATATATTTCGTTACTTAGATCTGCTCGTCCAAATATCTTGCCATAGCTTTAGACATCGACCTAGGTATTTTTTTTCTGGACTTCATAAAAAAGCAAATATGTTTTTCCTGTAATATCTAGTAGAAGAACTAATTTGTATGTCTAACAGATGGACATGAATTGGATAACTTCTGCTCGAAGATTCTCTACTGCATATGTCGAGGGGGTTGAAAACTTCATGAACTTTATCAGAGCTGAGTACGATGGTCCGAAATCAGATGTGCTCTGCCCGTGTAGCAGTTGTATGAATTCAGTTACAAGACCCCAGTCAACTGTGTAAAATCATCTACACTTCTATGGGATGTTGGTCACATATACTAGGTGGGTTCATCATGGTGAAGCTATGAACGTCAATGTTATTGACTTCGTGGAAGCAGCAGATCACCATCTTGATCTGCCTGATGCTCAGGTGGAAGAGGAGGAGGAGGTGGTGTTGGTGGAGCCAGTGAGTTTGACCAACATTGAAACAATGCTACGAAATGCTCGTGCATTCCGTGAACTTTCACCTACAGAAGAAAAATGGTGGGCCCGCATGTTGGAACAATGCAACGTTGCTGTCACCCCAGGAAATAAGATGTCAGCATTCTCAGCTATGGTCAGCTTTCTTCATGTGAAGACATCTGAGCGGATGACCAACAAATCTTTCGATGTGATGTTGGCTGCTTTCCGCAAATCTTTCGCAGATGCGTCTGAGCTGCCACACACCTACAGTAAAATGAAGAATTTCCTTCGTGCAGTTGGAATTGGATATGATATGATCCATGTTTGTAAGAATAATTATGTTCTGTTCCGGAAGGATTATGCCAACTTAAGTGAATGCCCGAAATGCAAATCATCAAGATGGAAAGATGGCGATGCTGTGAAGAGGGTTCCTCATAATGTTCTGAGATATTTTCCAATTACACCAAGATTGCAGAGGTTGTTTCATGATGCTAAAACAAGAGAGGATGTACTGTGGCATTCTAGGAACCAGGAGTATAGAGATCAGAATGTAATGAGCCATCCATCTCATGGTAGTGAGTGGAAAAGCTTCAATGATAAACACAAAGAGTTTGCTGCTGACCCGAGAAGCATTAGACTTGGCTTAGCTTCAGATGGATTTAACCCATTTGGCCACCAGAGCGCCACATATAGCATGTGGCCAGTGCTTGTTATCCCTTACAACATGCCTCAAAATGTCTACACCAAAGAATCAAACTACATGATGGCCTTGCTCATCCCAGGTCCAAAAAGTCCTGGAAAGGATTTTGATTTGTTCATGGAGCCTCTTGTGGAGGAACTTCAACTGCTATGGAAGGGTGTTCTCACTCGAGACCTATATAGCTGCCCACCAGCTGATTTCTTTCTGCGTGCTGTTGTAATTTGGTGCATCCATGATTATCCGGCTTTGGGCACTATGTCAGGGCGAACGACACATGGTTACAATGCATGTGTTCGCTGTGACAGGAATCCGCTGTCATACGCAATACTTAGCAAGATCTGTTACATTGGACACCGCCATTTCCTTGCCAAGGACAAGCCGCATCCTAGAAAATACCGAAGACATGTGTTCAATGCAAAGCATAAAAACCGTGATGCGCCAAAGAGGCTCACCGCCGATGAGTTGCAAGTGGAATTAGAGAAGGTCAGGCATATTACACCAGGAAACCATCCTGGTAATGGTAGCGGGAAAAGGAAGCGTGGCACGGTAGAAGAGAGATTATTGTTTACCCGCAGGTCCACTTTGTGGGACTTGGAGTATTGGAAAGATTTGGATCTGCGGCATAATCTTGATGTGATGCACATCGAGAAAAATATATGTGACAACATTATCGGCACACTTCTTAACATTGAAGGCAAGACGAAAGATACCTTAAAATCTAGGATTGATTTGACACACCTGGGTATCAGAAAGGATTTGCAGGTGCAAGATGAAGGTAAACCACGGGATATGGCACCAGCTGTGTACGTCTTGGACAAGGTAAAAAGAAAAGAATTCTGCGAGGTCCTGTCACGTGTGAGATTCCCACATGGATTTGCTTCCAACCCTGAAAGGAGAGTCAGTGCAGATGGAAACAAGGTACAAGGGTTGAAAACTCATGACTGCCACGTCCTACTTCAAAGGGTTTTACCTGTTATCCTTAGAGGATTGGGCCGCCCTGACTTATACAGAGCAGTTGCAGAGTTGGGACAATTCTTCAGGGAACTCTGCAGTAGAAATATCAGGATAGATGCTTTGGAGCGTCTTAGAGACAAGATACCAACTATCCTATGCGACCTTGAGAAGATATATCCTCCAGCCTTCTTTGATGTGATGGTGCATTTGGCTGTTCATCTACCTGATGAGGCACTACTTAGAGGTCCAGTACAGTATGGCTGGATGTACCCTATTGAAAGGCGGCTAGGCACTTTCAAGGGCTATGTTAGGAACAGAGCTAGACCCGAGGGTTCCATTGCAGAGGCCTACATTGCTACAGAAGCGTTGACATTCTGCTCAAAATACATTGAAACAGCTGATCAGCTTAGCAAAGAGGTGGGTGAAGACAATCCCGGGCTCAATGTTTTCGATTATTCTGTTCGAGTTACAGGGAAGAGTCGACAAGAGGACAAACCTAAAGATTTGGACAAAATGGTTTGGTATGTGTTGAATAACTGTCCTGAGATACTACCTTATATCAAGTAAGTGCAGTACTGCAGCTTATACATCGTAATCTACTAAACTTGCAGCACATTCTTATATATTTAGATGTTTGACGCGATCACTATGTTGTGCAGCATCTACAAAGAGGAGTTACTGCCGCAAAATCCAAGAAACATTGACAAACTGGTTATGGCAGGATTTGCGAAATGGTTCAAGAACCATGTAAGCTTTTGAAGTGCACTGTCAGTTTTTTTAATATATTGAGTACATAAGATGATCAGCTTGTCTATTTTCTAACCATAGGTTAAGAAGATGCGGGAGGATGGGCAGGCAGTTGATGATGCCCTTTACTCACTAGCAATGGGTCCTGATACTCGGGTAAGACATTATGAATCTTGCGTTGTTGGAGATGTGCGCTACAACACCCTTGCACGAGACGAAGGCAGGAAGACACAAAACAGTGCCATCATGAGCACGGATACGTATGACAAAGAGACAACTGAAATGTATGCTAACATAACAGACATTGTTCAGTTGCAGTATATCTCCAGTTTCGAGGATCATCGGTGTGTGGTTCTGTTGTGCTGTCGTTGGTATAACCTGTTTTCCAGGATCGCAAAACCCAGAGCTGATGATTATTTCAAATCCATCAATGTCAAGGCGGCGTACCAGACCAACGAGCCTTTTATTTTGGCAAATCAAGCAACACAGATATTTTTCTTGGAAGACACATTTGCACGTAGCGATGACTGGAGAGTATTGCAAAGGTTTGAGCAGAGGAATTCGTTTAATGAAGTTGCACAACAAGATGATGCTTACACTGCTCCTGATGTACAAGATAACACAGATGTTCCTAATATCTTTGAGAACCATCACGTCAATGACGCCGGCGAAAAGATTGCCTGTCGTGCTGTGGACATACAAGAGTTGATCAAGAAGAAGCCAACGTTCGAGGACGTTGAGGACGAAGAAGAAGATGACACCATGGGGAATTACGATTCAGACTGATACACATGGCGAAGATGTTGACGCTGCTGCTGCGGATGATGATTACATTGCTTTTGTCGTATTTGCCTGTCAGAAGACGTTTTTTTATCTACTATGTGAAATTGTGTTTGCTATGACAACTGAAACCTGATGAACATGTTGTTTAGTATTTTGCTGTGAGAACATCACTTGTTATGTATGCTGATTTGTGTTTGGTGATTGTATGACAACTAAAACATGATGACATTGTTGTTTAGTTGTACTCATATTTGGCTGTGAAACTTGAATTTGATGACATAGTTTGCTGTTGGACTGCAATTTGCTCGACGTCTTCGAATGAGAACAAAGCTGACCCGACAGGGCCTCTGCTATTTATTTATTTATATGAGCAAAAGGGGATACCCCCTGATTTCCGTTAATAGAAATCATTAGATGTTCACAACACTACGCCCAGCCTGCTACACAGGTTTCATTCATTACTAGTTTCAGCAAAGTGCTCATGTCGTAGCCACTGAATACATCACGAGTGCTACATACACTGCAAATAAAGAGACAATCATCCTACAGAGCACATCGATTTTGCCCATTATCTTCACAAGCTCTTTCATCTCCTCATTGCTGTCAAGGCCGTTCAGCAGCTGTTGCTTGGCCATGATCAGAGGAACTGCATCTTTAACCTTCTGCTCTGCATCTTCCTCTTCTGCCGTTCCTTCAGTTACTTGTCCAACACCCCAACCTGCTGGTATTGGGATTCCTCGGCTAACCAAATAATCAGCGTAGTTGCATTCCCCCACATCAGCAACTTCCCAGAAATACAAATCACACGAATCTTCCCTTTTCTGCACGAATCAAATTGGAAGATCATCAACCAAACTATTAAAAAATCAGCAACTGAAAGCAGCAGAACAACACTTAAACATATTATTACCCCATGATTCGGGCATTTGTAGAAGACTCGGCCAGGGTTGCGGATTGTGGTTGAGACGCGACGGATGACTCTGCGTGATTTGCAGCAGTGGCACCACACCAACGGCAGCGGGTTGCGATGAGCAATCGGCTGCGGTGCGCGTGCCGGCGGGGGTGTGATGAGACCCACAGGCGATGGTACGGGTGGCGACTTGGCGCATATCTGGTTGTTGCCTGCTGAAGAGCAGGTGGACGAGCAGCCAGCGGACATGGTTGCTGCGGCCAGAGCTTCTGATGCTAGGCAGAGTAAGTAGAGAAGAGGAGAAGCGAATGTTGGATATGTCAGTTTCATTACTTGCAGAGTAGCATAGCACCATATATAGTCATAGTCTAGGTTTGGATTCGAACCAGCTACAGGAGCACGTCTTTCTTTTTTCTAAAACTCGGCAACGTCTCTTTACTGGTACACTAGCTTGTTCTGTACGCCTTCCCAAGTCTTTGATTTTCTTTCCCTTTTTTTGCGAGGAAGGAAGGAGGACAAAATTGAGAGTTCCTCGGACTCGAACCCAAGACCTCTCGGTTGAAAACCAAGGGTGCTAGTCACTTATGTGGCGAACGTTCCCTGTGAGGAGGACGGCAGACGAACGCATTTTCCTCGCAGTTTTCTTCCTATATATAAAAAAGTATGCTACTTGGTGTCCGCTTAGTCAAAAAACGATTGTGCCAACCTTGACCGTTCGATTGACATTCAACGTCTGTCGCGTTTCTTCAGTCTCTTCTTCCTCGAGCCGCCAAAGCCAAACCAGCGCCGGCGGGACCGCCTGCTCCCGCCTCCCACGGCTGGCTGTGATCTTCCCCGGCTCCTGTTCGTTCCCGTCCGAGGCCTCACCATCGTCCTCCGCCTTGGTTCGCTCGCCGCGGCGCCGCCCTCCGGTGTTGTCAACATGGTCAACAACCGAGAGGAATAAGGAGATGACTGTACATGGTGAGGATGACAGTAGGGACCCAGCAGCGCGCGCAGTAATTTTGTTTTTTCGGGACGGAGAAGGGTATCAACTGGGTTGTGCGGGACCCGTGGCCCGTCTAGCCCAGGCTTTTATTTCATATGTTTAGCACATGACCAGCCCAGTTTGTTTTTTTCCTTTCTGAAAAATGGCTAGCCAGCTATTTTGTTTTTTGCAGAATAACCAACATAGGCCTACTTGCTTTTCTACGCCCTGCTGGGCCGGAAATCTTTCAAGACGAGGAGGGATGCATTTTGCCCAGAAAATGGGCTATAAGTAATAAGAAATGGGCTATAAGTAATAAGAAATGGGCTATAAGTAATAATAAATGGGCTGTAAAATGAAAAAAATACAGCAAACAGGCAATTAGTTCCCAAATACTGTTTTCTTTCGGATTTTGATATTTTAAATTTCATTGTTTTTGTGCGGGTAAAATTTCATTGAATTTAAATTAAGGTATATTTAGATTTAAAATTAATTTGAATCTGGCTAGAAATTTCGGGCTGTATGCTGTTTGGGACAGATTTGGAGGCTGACTTGTGGGTCTACTAGGTTGACGTGTACTTTGGCTTTGTCAACTTAGTCCACAAACGATTCTAGCAGCAGTGACCGTTGGATGTTAATCCAACGGCCGTGCTGCTTCTTCAATATCTGATCTTCTTGCTCCAGCCGCCCAAACCAGCTCCGGTGGGACTGCCTGCTCCCGCCTCCCGTGGCCGGCTGTGCTGCCGCACAGGCCGCACCGCCCCACCCTACTTCATTGCTGGCCAGGCCATTCCTCTACTCACCCACACCTCCTGTTATTTTCCGGCGACGGCAGCCGGACCAGTAAACCCTCGTACTCCCCACCGCGTGGGCAACCATTGCCGAGTCTTCCCCGGCTCCGTGTCGTTCCCTTCCTAGGCCTCGCCGTCGTCCACCGCCATGGTGCTCTCGGCGCGGCCTGGTCAACGTGGTCAACGAACGACATCCATCGGCCGTGGACTGTACGCGCAAAATAATGATTCCTCCACCTGACAGCTGGGACCCACCGGAAGGGCCTCTGTATTTCGCGAAAAAACGTTCCCCCCGCTGACATGTCGGACCCACCAGCTATATCTTCGCACGCAAGGAAGTGTCTCCTTATTACGCACAAAAAATGAATACCCACCCTGCTAGATGGGACCCACCATAGTGGGAGGATGACTTGTGGGTCAACTAATTTGACGGGGACGGAGGGCTTTGTCAACTTAGTCAATTTGAACGATTCTAGCTCCAGTGACCGTACGATGTCCATCCAACGGCCATAGTGCTTCTTCAACCTCTGGTCTTCTTGCTCCAGCCGCCCAAAGCAGCGCCGGTCGTGCCGCGTGCTCCTGCCTCTCGTGGCCGGCTGTGATGCCGCGGAGGCCTCACCGCCCCCTACTACTCCCACCGCTGGCCCAGGGTATCCCTCTACTCACCCACACCCCCTGTTATTCTGCGGCGACGGCAGCCTCACGCCGCAGCCGAACCAGTGAACCCTCGTACTCCTCTCCGCGCGGGCTACCACTGCTGCGTCTTCCCGGCTCCGCGTCGTCCCCTTCCTAGGCCTCGCCATCGTCCAGACCACCGCCCTGGTGCTCTCGGCGCGGCGTGGTCAACGTGGTCAACGACCGACTTCCATCGGAAGAGTACTGTACGTGGAGAGGCTGACAGCTGGGTCCAGGCGGCCGCAAGGAAGTGCCTCCTTATTACGCGCAAAATAATTATTCCTCCACCTGACAGCAGGGACCCACCGGACGGGCCACCTTATTTCGCGAAAAAAACGTTTCCCCCCTGACTGCTGGGACCCACCGGACGGGCCAGCGTATTTCGCGAAAAAAACGTTCCCCGCGCTGTCAGCTCGGACCCACCGGAAGTGCCTCCTTATTACGCACAAAAAAATGAATACTCCCCTTGCTAGCTGGGACCCACCATGGTGGGAGGCTGACTTGTGGGCCTACTAAGTTGACTGGGACGGGGGCCTTTGTCAACTTTAGTCAATATGAACGATTCTAGCTCCAGTGACCGTACGATGTCCATCCAACGGCCGTAGTGCTTCTTCAACCTCTGGTCTTCTTGCTCCAGCCGCCCAAAGCAGCGCCGGTCGTGCCGCATGCTCCTGCCTCCCGTGGCCGGCTGTGCTGCCGCGGAGGCCTCACCGCCCCCTACTATTCCCACCGCTGGCCAGGCCCTGCGGCGACGGCAGCCTCACACCACAGCCGAACCAGTGAACCCTCGTACTCCTCTCCGCGCGGGCTTCCACTGCCGCGTCTTCCCCGGCTCCCCGTCGTCCCCTTCCTAGGCCTCGCCGTCGTCCACCGCCCTGGTGCTCTCGGCGCGGCGTGGTCAACATGGTCAAGGAACGACTTCCATCGGACGTGGACTGTACGTGGAGAGGCTGACAGCTGGGTCCATGGCTGCAGCAAGGAAGTGCCTCCTTATTACGCGGAAAATAATGATTCCTCCACCTGACAGCTGGGACCCACCGGACGGGCCACTGTATTTCGCGAAAAAAAAATCCCCCTGACTGCTGGGACCCACCAGCTACATCTTCGCACGCAAGGAAGTGTGTCTGGGCAACAAATCAAAATGATTCGCCCCCCTGACCGCTGGGACCCACCAGCAACACCTTCGCATGCAAGGAAGTGCGTCCAGGTAAAAAAAATGATTCGCCCCCCTGACTGCTGGGACCCACCAGCTACATCTTCGCATGCAAGGAAGTGCGTCCAGGCAAAAAAAACGATTTGCCCCCCTGACTGCTGGGACCCACCAGCTACATCTTCGCAGGCAAGGAAGTGCCTGACAGTCGGGACCCACCTGGTCGAAGCGTACGTAGCATTGTCATTCTGGTCGCGAACGTGTACGTACATACTGGTCGTTGTAGAGGCGCACACGTAGCATGTATACGTACGTACAACGGCGAGGGTGCAAGAAAGAAAATACGGCCACGTACGTACATACGGGCAGGGTCTCAAACGCCTACTCACGCATACGTATGGCTAGGGCTTGTGTACATGGCTGGGTCAGAACGGAGAAACAACGTCATCGTCGTGTTCATGGGGTGGCAACGAAATGCGTCGTGTTCATGGGGAGGCAATGGAATGCGTCGTGTTCATCGGGTGGCAACACAACGCGTGGGAGCCAACCGGCTTGGATGGAACAGGCGTTGGAAACGAGGCCTGGCATACTCCACAACGGAGGAAACTGACCTCCTACGTTCGGAATGGGGTCCTGTTCATCGGGAGGGGTGTGGCGTACCTCAAAACGGAGGAAACGGACCTCCTACAGTCAAAACGGGGGTCCTGTTGATCGGGAGGGGTGTGGCATACCGCAAAATGGAGGAAACGGACCTCCTACGGTCAAAACGGGGGTCCTGTTCATTGGGAGGGGTGTGGCGTACCACAAAACGGATGAAACAGACTTGTGTTGGAGCGCTACGGTCGAAACGGGGGTCCTGTTCATCGGGAGGGGTGTGGCGTACCACAAAACGGGACTCCATGGGATACTGTTCATCTCCACCGTCGACCTCCTCCAGCCTCCACGGGCTACCATCGACCTCCTCCAGCCTCCACGGTCTCCTGTTCATCCAGCCTCCACCACGCGCTACTCCACCGGCTACTGTTCATCTAGCCCTCCACCGTCTACTGTTCATACAACCCTCCACACCACGGGGTCCTGTTCAACCACCCCTCCACAGCCACCCCTCCACCATCTACTGTTCATCCAGCCCTCCACACCACAGGGTCCTGTTCATCCAGAGGCAATGCCACCGCTCACTATTCATCCAACCCCCCCCCCCCCCGCAACGCTCACTGTTCATCCAATCGATCGGCTTCAGTTAGCAGTAGTAGCGAAGGAATCGCTCCATCGGGTTCAGTTAACAGCCATCGATCGATCGCTCGGGTTCAGTAACGCGTAGCCTACAGTGCAATCGCTCGGGTTCAGTTAGAGCCCAATGCATCGCTCGGGTTTAGTTAGAGCCAACGCCTCGCACTCACGCGCGTACGTGTACGAGAGAAACGTGCATCGCTCGGCCCCCGACCTCCCACCGTAACCGGCAACTCCCCGAAATTTTCCTCGCTTCTACCACGGTTTTTTCCGTCATGGATGGCCCAAAGAATGTCATGCAGTTGCGTATCCGGCCCGCCCAGGATGAAAAGCCCATTTTCTGTCATGATTTTTTGTCATAGAAGTAGGAGCCCACCACATCTATGATGATACCAGGTTTTGTCACAATTATCGTCATAGAAGTGTCATATGTATGACAGAAAAAAATTCGTTCGGCCCAAAATGTCACGGATGTGTCTTTTTTTTGTAGTGTGAGTTGGTGCGGTGGCAGGGTCTTCACAAAGATCTACATGCCACCACGCAGGAGCTTGCTGAGTTGGTCTCGGGGCCGCACGTCGCCATGTAGGTGCTCGCCTGGCTGGCTGGGCTGGCAGCTGCATGGGAACGATGGTGGGGCCTTGGTGGGCGCAGGACTAGCCACGGCCCTACTGATGTCCTCGGCAAGGGTCTTGCCGGGGCCCCGGTAAGAGTCTTGCTGGGGAATCACGATCGTCCCCGGCAAGGACGTTGCCGGAGGTCTCGTCTTCTGGTCCTCATCTGATTTTGCATGTTGGCGATCTTCACAAAGATCTGCATGCCACCATGGAGGTGCCTCCCGAGACTTGGTTCCAATGTGGTTGATGATGTTGGAAACCTCGGGATCAAGGGTGGGGCGCTCCGATGGTGTTGGGCAAGTTGCCCCGGCAAGTCTCCTGCCGGGGCTGCGGAGGCCGCCCCGGCTAGGCTCTTGCCGGGGGAGTCCACCTCGCCCTCTCGCTCTTTGTGTTTCCATCTTGGTGTTGTTTTGATCATTTTGTGGCTTTGGCTTCTCGCCTCTGCCCTGCTAAGTGTGGCCGCGGTTGTAACTCTAACTACCCATGCACAGGTAAAGGGGTACAAAGTAGAGCCCCTACTTCAGTACACCGACAGAGCGCAACCCACCAGGGCGTGCCTGGAGGCCCATGCTAGCCCTGGTGGGTTGTGCCCACCTTGGTTGCCTCCCGAACCGCCTCTTTACTCTATAAATACCCCAACATTCCAGAAACCCTAGGGGAGTTGACGAAAATCAATTCCAGCCGCCGCAAGTTCCAGAAACACCAGATCCAATCTAGACACCATCACAGAGGGGTTCATCATGTCCATTGGTGCCTCTCCGATGATGCGTGAGTAGTTCTTTGTAGACCTACAGGTCCATAGTTAGTAGCTAGATGGCTTCCTCTCTCTCGTGTATAGTGGTCTCTTGGAGATCCATATTATGTAACTCTTTTTGCGGTGTGTTTGTTGGAATCTGATGAACATTGAGTTTATGATCAGATCTATGTTTTTATCCATGAAAGTTATTTGAGTCTTCTTTGATCTCTTAATGCATGATTTCTTATAGCCTCGTTTTTCTTCTCCGATATTTGGGTTTTTTTTGGCCAACTTGATCTATTTATCTTGCAATGGGAAGAGGTGCTTTGTGATGGGTTCGATCTTACGATGCTTGATCCCAGTGACAGAATGTGAACCGGCATGTATGTATCATTGCTATTAAGGATAACAAGATGGGGGTCTGTTTCTACATAAATAGATCTTGTCTACATCATGTCATCATTCTTATTGCATTACTCCATTTTTTCATGAACTTAATACACTAGATGCACGCTGGATAGCGGTCGATGTGTGGAGTAATAGCAGTAGATGCAGGCAGGAGTCGGTCTACTAATCTTGGACGTGATGCCTATATAATGGTCATTACCTGTATATCGTCATGATTATTTGAAGTTCTATCAATTACCCAACAATAATTCTTTTACCCACCATTTGCTATTTTTCTCGAGAGAAGCCACTAGTGAAATCTACGGCCCCCGGGTCTCTCCTTTCTTATATTTTCCTTTGCGATCAATTTTTATTTGCTTTTCTTTCCAGATCTATTAATCCAAAAACTAAAGAATACCTTGCTGCACTTTATTTTATTTGGCATTCTATCTATCAACTTATTATAACTTTCTCACGTCCGTTTGCGAATTTCTGGCACCATTACCCAAAAGGGATTGACAACCCCTTTAATGCGCCAGGTTACGAGTATTTGTTATTTGTGTGCATGTGCTATTTATGTAGTGTTGCTTGGTTCTCCTACTGGTTAGATAACCTTGATCTCATCACTGAGGGAAATACGTACCGTCGCTGTGCTGCATCATCCCTTCCTCTTTGGGGAAATACCGACGTAGTCTAGCAGACATCAAAAGGAATTTCTGGCGCCGTTGCCGGGGAGACATCATCAACATCTAACAGGTTCCTAATCAGAAATCTCATCTTCTTGCAATTTACATTATTTGCCATTTTCCTCTCCCCCACTTCACAAAAATTTGCCGTTTTCTTTGCTCTCTTTTTCATTCGCCCTTTCTCTCGTCAGATCTATCCTTTGCCTGGAATGATGAGTGATTTCGGTATGACAGCAAGAGATGATGGCCTAACTCCTAAGATTGGACGTACAGGCAATCTGGATGGTAAAACTTTTGTATTGGGGCAAGGGAATGTTATGGGAAAAGAACGTACCCAAGAATTTTTCAATTGTGTTGGCAACCTAAGTCTTGATGATGCTCCTATACTTAGAAATACTAGATCTTATGAGGATACTATTTCAGCACTAGTTCTGAAACTTGAAAGTAAATTTATCCGTACTCATCCTACTTTGCAAAGATTGTTTTTGAGCTTCCCGTTATAAAGAATCCTAAGGCTAAAAAGGTGGCCACTCTCGTTCTTATGAATGAATTTGACTACATAATACAGGAAGCTAGGGAAATCTTTGATTTTTATGGTATGAATCGTGAAATGCCTGTGATAGATGAAATTCTTTACAATAGTGATTATGCCTTAAGACATTTTCTTGGGGATAATCAAATCTTTGATGAGAATCTTAAAAAGGAAGTGCCCATTTTAGATATAATCCAACAAGTTTTCAATAATGTTAATCAACATTACTCTTGGATTGTTGCCGGAAATCAAAGGGGTTATAATGATAAGCAACTTAATAGTGCTAAGGTTTCTATGGATAATATGTTTTATGTTGTTTTTACAAAACCTTGTTACAAAAACACCTCTAAGGAAATTAAGGACAAGGATGACAAAACTTAGATCCATGCTTTAGGCCTAGCTAGGGGCATGAAACGATAGCGCTTGTTGGGAGGCAACCCAATGAACAAAATTTATTTTTATCTTTTGCTTTATGTTCTTGAGTGTTTGCACAATTATGCTAATTTTATGATTGTGTTTTTTGTGTTTCAATTTGTGTTTGTGCCAAGCAAAGCCTTTAGGATCTTCTTGGGTGATCGTTACTTTGATCTTGCTGAAAAACAAAAACTTTTGCGCTCGTGAAAATATTTTCATTTTTAACAGAAGCGTGATAAAATACCAATTCTCTTTGCAGAAGATTAATATAAAAACTTCTCAGGTTATAATAATTTTTCAGAATTTTTAAAGTTTAAGAAGTATTCGAAATATCCAGATTGCTATAGACTGTTCTGTTTTTGACAAATTCTGTTTTCTTTGCGTTGTGTGATTGTTTTGATGATTCTATGGTTTTATTTGAAGAGCTTTTTCCATAGAAAAGTTGGAATACAGTAGGTATAACACATGGATAAAATATGAATGGTTTTGCAACAATACTTATAGTAGTGATTTCCTTTCTTATACTAACGGATCTCACGAAGGTTTTGTTGAGTTTTGTGTGATTGAAGTTTTCAAGTTTTGGGTGATGTCACGATGGATGAAGGAATAAGGAGTAAGAAGAGCCTAAGCTTAAGGATGCCCATGGCATCCCAAGCTATTATCCAAAGAGAAGCAAGCAACTAAGCTTGGGGATGACTGAGTGGCATCCCCTCTTTCTTCTAACGACCATCGGTATTTTACTCGAAGCAATATTTTTATTCGTCACATACTATGAGTTTTGCTTGGATTGTCTTGTATGATATGAGTCTTTGCTTGTTTTGCTTTTTGTTTTAAGTCTTGAATTCTTGCTGGACACACTTGTTTGAGAGAGCCAAAATTATGCCATGACTTGTTAGAATTGCTCTCGAATTGCGCTAGTGCTTCACTTATATCTTTTTGAGCACGGTGTGCTTTAGTATTTTTGAAGAAATTCTCTCTTGCTTCACTTACATTTATTTGAGAGTTAGTAATTTTTTTAACAAATTATCTCTTGCTTTATTTAAATTAATTTGAGAGAAAGAAATATTATGCTCATGATCTTGACTTATATTTGTTTGAGCTTATCAGAAGAAACACATGAAAATTAGTTCCAAAGTGATAGATATCCAAGAAGGATATAATAAAAACTTTCATAAAGATCAATGGACAAAATAAACTTGATTCCTTGTAATAGTTTTGAGATATGATGATGTGATATGTGAGTCATGTTGATGAGTAATTATGCTTTAGTAAGAAAATTGGTGTTAAGGTTTGTGATTCCCTATGCAAGCACGGAAGTCAATAGTTGTGCAATGAAATTACATCCTACTTGTGGTGCATTATTCGGTGTTAATTATGCTCAATGCTCACTTATGAGATTATTCGTTTCTTGGTTGGTCGCTTCTTAATCTTTTGCTAGCCTTCATTTTGCACTAAGTATGATCACTACTTGTGCATCCAAAATCCTTTAAACCAGTTTTGCCACATGAGTTCACCATACCTACCTATATGCGGTATTCTCTTGCCGTTCTAAGCAAATTTGTATGTGCCATCTCTAATTTTCAAAATAAACTTCTCTTTTGTGTGCTCGTACCGCTCATGAATCGATAGGGGGTGGCTAATATATTTCCATGCTAGATATATTATTCTCACGATGAGAGTTTATTCACTTGTCATTACACGAGAGTAAGGCAAAGGTATTAGGGATGCCCAATCCTGAAATGAAAAATGAATTTACTTTATGTTATCAAATAATAAATTCCTTGGAAAGTGTTGGTATGGAAGGCACCCGTGGATACGGCTAGCCATGGAAAGTGAAAGTATGGTTGAAAAAGGAATAAACTTTAATTTTTGTTTGGGAACCGCCTATGATATATCTAGCATGGAAAGTATTGGGAACTACTTGATCGCTCTCATTGACAGGAAAAGCATGCCTCCCAAAATGCTTTTATCTCTATGTTTTTCACTTTGAGCTCTGGCACCTCTACAAATCCCTACTTCCCTCCGCAAAGGGCCTTTCTTTTACTTTATGAAATTTTTATTTCTAAATTTGAGTCTCCATCTTCTCTTATAAAGCACCAACTAAGGGGCACTACGATCGTATTTGAGCATTGGGTGTAGCTAATGCGCGAGTGTGTTTCAAGAATGGATCAATGATTGAGCATAATGGGCTAGGGATAACTTATTTTAGCATTGATATTTTCAAAGACATGGTTGCTTGTTGGTATGCTTGAGTATTTAAGTCTCATGTCAAAACTAGACTATTGCTTTGAACCATATAAAAGTCCAAATGTCCATGCTATAAATAAAAGAATATGAGATGACATGTTAGGCAACATTCCACATCAAAAATTCTGTTTTTATCATTTACCTATTCGAGGACGAGCATGAATTAAGCTTGGGGATGCTGATACGTCTCCAATGTATCTATAATTTTTGATTGTTCCAAGATGTTATATTATCATTCTTGGATGTTTTATAATCATTTTATAGTCATTTTATATCATTTTTTGGTTCTAAACTATTGACATAGTGCCAAGTGCCAGTTGTTGTTTTTGCATGTTTTTTTACATTGCAGGAAATCAATACCAAACGGAGTCCAAACACAGCGAAACTTTTTGGTAGATTTTTTATGGACCAGAAGACATCCAGTGGGCCAAAGAAGCACTTGGGGGTGCTCCGAGGGGAGCACAACCCACCACGGCACACCTGGAGTCCCAGGCGCGACCTGGTGAGTTGTGCCCACCTCGGTTGCCTCGTGAACCGCCTCTTTACTCTATAAATACCCCAATATTCCAGAAACCCTAGGGGAGTCGACGAGAATCAATTCCAACCGCCGCAAGTTCCAGAAACACCAGATCCAATCTAGACACCATCATAGAGGGGTTCATCATGTCCATTGGTGCCTCTTCGGTGATGCGTGAGTAGTTCTTTGTAGACCTACGGGTCCGTAGTTAGTAGCTAGATGGCTTCCTCTCTCGTTTGATTCTCAATACAATGGTCTCTTGGAAATCCATATGATGTAACTCTTTTTGTAGTGTCTTTGTTGGGATCGGATGAAATTTGAGTTTATGATCAGATCTATGTTTTGGTCCATGAAAGTTATTTGAGTCTTCTTTGATATCTTATATGCATGATTGCATATAGCCTCGTATTTCTTCTCTGATATTTGGGTTTTGTTTAGCCAATTTGATCTATTTATCTTGCAATGGGAAGAGGTGCTTTGTGATGGGTTCGGTCTTACGGTGCTTGATCCCAATGACAGAAGGGGAACCGACACGTATGTATCTTTGCTATTAAGGATACCAAGATGGGGTCTATTTCTACATAAATATATATTGTCTACATCATGTTATCGTTGTTGTTGCATTACTCCGTTTTTTCATGAACTTAATACATTGTATGCATGTTGGATAGTGATCGATGTGTGGAGTAATAGTAGTAGATGAATGCAGGAGCCGGTCTACTAATCTTGGACGTGATGCCTATATAATGATCATTGCCTGGATATCATCATGATTATTTGAAGTTCTATCAATTGCCCAACAGTAATTCGTTTACCCACCGTTTGCTATTTTTCTCGAGAGAAGACACTAGTGAAATCTATGGCCCCTGGGTCTCTTCTTTATTATATTTGCTTTGCGATCTATTTTTATTTGCTTTTATTTTCAGATCTATTAATCCAAAAACCCCAAAATACATTGCTGCACTTTATTTTATTTGGCGTTCGATCTATCAACTTATTGCAACTTTCTCACGTCCGTTTGCCAATTTCTGGCACCGTTACCCGAAGGGATTGACAACCCCTTTAATTCATCGGGTTGTGAGTATTTGTTACTTGTGTGCAGGTGCTGTTTACATAGTGTTGTTTGGCTCTCCTACTGGTTCGATAACCTTGGTCTCATCACTGAGGGAAATACCTACCATCGTTGTGCTGCATCATCCCTTCCTATTTGGGGAAATACCGACGTAGTCTAGCAGACATCAGGATATTGAGTTCAAATGGGATTATTGGAAAGAATTAAATGCAACTCTAAAGATTGGGAACTCGAGGAAGGTAAGGAGTCAGGTATAAACCTTAAGTTTGACTGTGTTAAATCTTTTATGGATACCAATGCTTTTCGTGATTTTAGCACTAAATATGGACTTGACTTTGAGATAGTAGCTTCTTTTTGTGAATCATTTGCTACTCATGTTGATCTCTATCGGAGTAAATGACCACGGGTAGCCTCATCAGGCCCCCATGGTATTTCAAGACATCGGGGACAACTGCGCCCCTCACACTTCCTGTACGAATGGCTGGCTTCTTGGGTCGGCTGGTCAAAGAGGCCTGCTGCTAAAAGACTGCAGGACGCCAGAAGGCCGACACGAGGGGACCGACTCCCAGCAGGCGGCCCCTCGTCCCCTCAAAGTCTGGACCCTTATTATGGTGAAGAGACGGGGTGTGGCTACAGTGCGGCCTGCCACCCCTGAATCTAGGGCAGAGCGTGGCTGCGGGTGTACCGAGCGGACACCCCTCGCCCAGCGCTGCACTGTTACCACGCGGCCCATGACAACACCTATGTCAGGAGGAGCCATGCTCCCACAACGGGCGGTCGATACGGCCCGCAAACGGTGGGCCCTACCTAAACGCGAGCCCTAGAAGACAGTGAATCCCTAGCAGGCGGCGACAAGGGCGGGCCGACTCTCAGCAGCCCCCCCCCTTAGAATCCGTGTGCCATTAACCAGATGAGACGAGGTGTGGCTACAGTGAACGCCCACCAGGCGCCGGGACTGTAGCCATGCTCCCCCGACAAAGCCTCCATCATCAGAAGCAAGACTACAGTATAAAGTGGTCGGTGTGGCCCGCAGGCGGAGGGCCCTACCAATCGGCCGAGTCCCCAACAGCCGGCGGGATCTACCAAGCGGCGGGTTCCAGCAGCCAGCGGAGAAGCCGGCGCCCTAAGACACTGACGACCGGGTCCTACACCCGGCTGGATTACCAGTGTACCCCTGGGGGTAGGCCTATATAAACCCCCCAGGCTCACCCATGCAAAGGGTTCAGAACCTTTGCCATCACACACACCCCGTAAAAGGAGAAGTTAGTGCTAGCCCTGCTCTTCTTCCTCCTCTAGCCAAAATAGCTCAAGGAGCGATGTTGTAGCTACTCTATTGACAATAGTCATCATGCGGAGACCCGACAGAGCAGGACTAGGGGTCTTATCTCCACGGAGAGCCCCGAACCTGGGTAATATTCGTAGGCGTATGCGGTCTCGCTCACTCCCGCTTCCGGAGCCCGGCGGCGTACTCTTGTCCCCATCCATGATAAGCCACCCCCTAACATATGTTGCTAGATATCCCCGACATTTGGAGCCCACCATGGGGGTAGGTGCACCATCGTTTAGAGACACGTTCTGGACGGGAACCCTCTTCCTTCATGGCAAGCTCAACCAGCTCGGCACACCCGATGGTGTTTGCTCGACGCGCTGCGCGGCGTGGAAGCCACTTGCGCCGCAAGCTGCCTCGCTGATCTCGTCGGCAGGATCCGCCTCTCCGACGAGCCCGCGCCCGACGCGGGAGCAGCCAGCTCCGAGAGCTACGTTGTCGACCTCCTCGACAAGCTTCACATCGCCAACGAGCCGGCCTCCGACCTGGAATCCGTTGGCTCCACTGACCCGCCCGTCAACATGCTCCTCGACTCCGATGCGGCACCCACTGATGCCTTCCCTGGCAATATGGTGTTCATTGACGACCCGCTCCCCCCTGTAGACAGCATCGCCAGCACCAGCACCATCACAGAGGTGTTGTTCATTAGCCACAACGGAGCCTCTAATGGGGCTGGCCACAACCCGCTGCAGGCGGCAATGCAGGGCCTGTCTACGCTCGTAGCAGCAGGCATCAATGTGAGATCGACCGCGCTGTGTGTGGCACGCCGACTGGTGGCGATCATAGCCGGGCGAGCATGGTTCGACAGCGTGGCGCTGCCATCGCCAGCATGCTGGGAGCCGACCACCCCGTCTACGCCACTCCTATGGAGAACCTGCACGCCGCCCAGGCGGCGGCAGACGAGCTAGATCACCTGGAGGGCGACGAGCGATGCTGCATGACGGAGCGCGTCCAGCAGCTCCTCGACACGGCCGCTGTGCAACAAGAAGCCAACCGCCGTGTGGTGGAACACGACCTATAGGTCGAGAACCTCCTCCCCGCCCGCCCCCCCGCCGTGAGGATGGCATGACCTCCTGGTTCCCGACAGGCGATGCCCGCATTCGGCGAGATCAAGAGCCGGCTGCTAGCCGCAGTCGGATGCGGCACACCCACATCACCATCGAGCGCGACCAAGACGAACGCCTCGAGTAGTCGTGCAGCAGGCCGATTGTCCGCCACCCCGCACAGGGAGAGGTCCGCCTCCCCGCCGCCTGTTGAGCACTCGACTCTCGGAGGCCGGCTAGGCCCCCGTGAAGGAGTTGGAGAGAACGACGCCCACCACCGGATCGACCGACTAGCTCGATCCCTGGCATTAGAAGAAGATGATGAAATCTGTCCGGCCTGCTTTGCCCCCCGCATTCGTGACGAGCCTTTCCCTAAAGGGTTCTCGCTCCCTCGAGATACGCCAAAGTACAACGGCGCCATGAAGCCGGAGGATTGGCTGGTGGACTACTCCACAGCAATCAGCATAGCAAACGGCAACCAGTGCGTTGCCATGAAGTATGTTCCTCTCATGCTCCAGGGCACGACCCGGACATGGCTGAACAGCCTCAAGCCTTACAACATAAACAGTTGGCTGGATTTCGCCGATGTCTTCATCTGCAACTTCACCAGCACCTACAAGCGGCCGCCCAAGCCCCGCCAGCTCTCCCTGTGCGTCCAAGGCCCAACTGACTCCACCCGCGACTACTTGATGCGGTGGGCCGAACTGCGCAACTCTTGCGAAGGGGTGCGCGAGGTGCAAGCCATAGAGTACTTCACTGTCGGGTGCCGAGAGGGCACCTTGCTCAAGCACCGACTCCTCTGCGACGAGCCGGCTACCCTGGACGAGCTGCTGATCATAGCAGACAAGTATGCCACTGCAGACTCCTCCATGAAGTCGGAGCTCCGGGTGGATGCGTCCGGGAAGGTGCTCCCTCCGGCTCCTTAGACGCCGGCTGGTGACTCCAGTCGGCGCCAACAGCTGAACAACAACAAGCGCAAGGCCCACTAGCCGGCTTCCACCAGCCGACAAGTGCCAACAGTTGAAGACCAGTGGCCAGAGGGGCAGCCCGGCCCCAAGCGTCAGAAGGACGACAAGACTGCTAGGCTGCCCGCCTTCTCCTTCGAGCAAACCCTTGTTGCTCCCTGCAAGTTCCACATCAGCGTGAAGCCGTCCAACCACACCACCCGGAAGTGCCACTAGCTCACCCACATTGCCAAGGGAGAAGGACTGCCACCTCCACCTCAAGCCCCACTGGATCCGCCTCCTCAGCAACCGGCGGCCCGTCCAGTCGGTGCAATCCAAAGATGAGTTACCCAAAGAACATGCGGCCTATGTCGTCTTCACCAGTGTGGCCAATGTCAGCAGCATCGTGAGGTGAATGCTGTTGCTTCAGAAGTCCCAGAGTTCATGCACTGGTCCGAGAGGCCCATCAGCTGGAGCCGTACAGACCACCTGGCCATGATGCCATCACCGGGTTCCTACGCCCTGGTGTTGGACACCACCTTTGCAACGGAGAGGCAGTCCTACCGTCTCTCCTGAATCCTGATAGATGGCGGTAGTAGCATCAACATCCTCTACTGCGACACCTTGGAGAAGTTAGGAATCAAAGAAAAGCAGCTCCAGCCCGGTCAGACTGTCTTCCACGGCATTGTACCTGGCCTTTCCTGCTCTCTAGTCGGCAAGATCAAGATAGCCATCCTTTTCGGCGACAAGGATCACTTCCACCGAGAGCCAATCTGGTTCAAGGTGGTTGACCTAGAGAGCCCCTACCATGCACTCTTGGGCCAGCCTGCGCTAGCCAGGTTCATGGCGGTGCCACACTATGCCTACCTCAAGATGAAGATGCCGGGCACCAAGGGCATCATTGCTACGTCTTGAGCTTGCGTTGGTTTTCATTAAAGAGGAAAGGGTGATGCAGCAATAGTAGCGTAAGTATTTCCCTCAGTTTTTGAGAACCAAGGTATCAATCTAGTAGGAGGCTCCTCAAAAGTCCCACGCACCTACACAAACAAGCAAAGAACTCGCAACCAACACAATAAAGGGGTTGTCAATTCCTTCACGACCACTTGCGAAAGTGAGATCTGATAGAGATAGTATTACAAGATAAATATATTTTTGGTATTTTATAATATAGATTGGAAAAGTAAGGATGCAAATAAAAGTAGATTGAAAGCTTATATGATAAAAGATAGACCCGGGGGCCATAGGTTTCACTAGTGGCTTCTCTCAAGATAGCATAAGTATTACGGTGGGTGAACAAATTACTGTTGAGCAATTGATAGAAAAGCAAATAATTATGAGATTATCTAGGCATGATGATGTATATAGGCATCACGTCCGCGATAAGTAGACCGACTCCTACCTGCATCTACTACTATTACTCCACACATCGACCGCTATCCAGCATGCATCTAGAGTATTAAGTTCATAAGAACAGAGTAACGCATTAAGAAAGATGACATGATGTAGAGGGATAAACTCAAGCAATATGATATAAACCCCATATTTTTTCCTCGATGGAAACAATACAATACGTGCCTTGTAACCCCTGCTGTCACTGGGTAAGGACACCGCAAGATTGAACCCAAAGCTAAGCACTTATCCCATGGCAAGAAAGATCAATCTAGTAGGCCAAACCAAACTGATAATTCGAAGAGACTTGCAAAGATAACTCAATCATACATAAAAGAATTCAGAGGAGATTCAAACATTTCTCATAGATAAACTTGATCATAAACCCACAATTCATCGGATCTCGACAAACACACCGCAAAAAGAGTTACATCAAATAGATCTCCACAAGAGAGGGGGAGAACATGGTATTGAGATACAAAAAGAGAGAAAAAGCCATCTAGCTAATAACTATGGACCCGAAGGTCCGTGGTAAACTACTCACAAATCATCGGAGGGGCTATGGTGTTGATGTAGAAGCCCTCCGTGGTCGATTCCCCCTCCGGCGGAGCGCCGGCGAAGGCTCCAAGATGGGATCTCGCGGACACAGAAGGTTACGGTAGTGGAAATTGTTTTTCATTGGCTCCCTGGATGTTTTCGGGTTACATGGGTATATAGGAGGAAGAAGTAGGTAGGTGGCTGCCCGAGGGGCCCATGAGACAGGGGGGCGCGCCCTCCTATCTCCTGGTTGCCTCGATCGCTTCTTGACTTGCACTCCAAGTCCTCTGGATCACATTCGTTCTAAAAATCACGCCCCCGAAGGGTTCATTCCGTTTGGACTCCGTTTGATATTCCTTTTCTTCGAAATACTGAAATAGGCAAAAAACAGCAATACGGGCTGGGCCTCCGGTTAGTAGGTTAGTCCCAAAAATGATATAAATGTGTAAAATAAAGCCCATAAACATCCAAAAGGGGTAATATAATAGCATGGAACAATCAAAAATTATAGATACATTGGAGACGTATCAATCATCACCATAATCGGTGACTATCAGAAGTTGGCAGCATGTGCTGCTGCCAGCAGTCGGCTGGCCGAGCCCCTTGTGTTTGCTGCAGAGAAGCGGCTCCTTGACCAGGTTGTGGCCATGGCCGGCAAGCAGTCGGACCTGTCCCCAGGCCCCAAGGAGTCAGAAGCTCAGCGATCCTTCCAGCCAGCCAAAGAGACCAAGAAGATACCCTTCGACCCCGAGCACCCATAGAAGCATGTTGTCATAGGGGCCAACCTTGACAGCAAATAGGAAAGCGATCGAGCTTGTCGATTTCCTCCATGAGAATCGGGACATCTTTGCATGGTCTCCAAACAACATGCCAGGTGTTCCGACGGATTTCGCCGAGCACAAGCTACATGTCAGATCGGATGCAAATCCAGTCAAGCAACCCCTCCGCCGCCTGTGAGAAGAGAAGAGAAGAATTGTTGGTGAAGAGATCGCCCGACTTCTGGTAGCCAGCTTCATCATGGAAGTGTTCTACCCAGAGTGCCTTGCCAACCTGGTCCTTGTATTGAAGAAGAACAACAAGTGGCGCATGTGCATTGATTACACCAGCCTCAACAAAGCCTGCCCCAAAGATCCGTTTGCTCTGCCTCGGATAGACCAAGTGATTGACTCCACAGCCGGATGCGAGCTGTTGTCTTTTTTGGATGCCTACTCTGGTCACCACCAGATCAAGTTGAACCCGACCGATTGGCTGAAGACCGCCTTCATCACACCATTCGGAGCCTTCTGCTACCTGACCATGACGTTCGGCTTGAGGAATGTCGGCGCCATGTTTCAGCGTTGCATGCAGAAGTGCCTCCTCAAGCAACTCGGCAGAAATGCCCATGTCTATGTAGACGATATTATGGTGAAGACGGAGAAGCGCGGCACCCTCCTGGAAGATCTCAAGGAGACCTTTGATAATCTGCGCCGTTTTCAAATCAAGCTCAACCCAGAGAAGTGTGTCTTCGGAGTCCCAACTGGCTAGCTCCTTGGTTTCCTTCTCTCAGAGTGCGGCATCGAGTGCAACCCTATGAAGATCAGGGCCATTGAGTGGATGGAGAGACCCACCCGGCTGCGAGTCATCCAGAAGTTCACCGGGTGCATAGCATCCCTCAGCCGGTTCATCAGTCGGCTGGGCGAGAAGGCTCTTCCCCTGTACCATCTCATGAAGAAAACCACTTGTTTCGAGTGGAACGACAAGGCGGACGAGGCTTTCCTCCAGCTCAAGAAGATGTTGACCACGCCGCCTGTCCTGGCGGCTCCGGCTGCTAAGGAGCCCATGCTCCTCTACATCGCCGCCACCAGCCGGGTGGTCAGCACTGTCCTTGTGGTCGAGCGCCCAGAGGACGGTAGGGCACAGCCAGTCCAGAGGCCCGTCTACTACTTGAGTGAGGTATTGTCAGCCTCCAAGCAGAATTACCCCCACTACCATAAGATGTGCTACAATGTGTACTTTGCTGCCAAGAAGCTCAAGCAGTACTTCTAGGCGCACTCCATCACAGTCTTCTACAACCGCCCCACTTGCTGAGATCATAGGCAATAGAGATGCATCAAGCCGGGTGGCCAAGTGGGCCATCGAGCTGGCTCCCCACACCATCCTCTACCAGCCCCGCACCGCCATCAAGTCCCAAGCGCTTGCCAACTTACTCGTCGACTGGGCCGAGACCCAGTACCTACCGCCAGTGCCGGATTCTACTCACTGGTGAATGCACTTTGATGGCTCAAAGATGTGCAACGGTCTGGGAGCCGACATCGTCCTCACCTCTCCCAAAGGTGACAAGCTCAAGTACACGTTGCAAATTCACTTTGCCGCCTCCAACAACGTGGCCGAGTATGAGGCACTTGTCCATGAGCTCCGACTAGCCGAAGAAATTGGCATCCGCCGAGTGTTGTGCTACGATGACTCAGACTTGGTGGTGCAGCAATCGTCTGGCGACTGGGACGCCAAGGATGCAAATGTGGCAAGGTTACCGCTTCCTCGTCCAGCAAATCAGTGGATACTTTGAAGGGTGTGAGTTCCTTCATGTGCCACGGGCCGATAACGAGCAAACAGATGTCCTGGCACGGATTAGCTCCACCCGGCAGGTCACACCAGCCGGCATCTCCCACCAGTGCCTACGCAAGCTGTCTATCAAGCCTTCACCGGAATCAGAGTCCATCTTCGCGTCGGCTGCTCCTGGAATAGTCGGATCCGGCTCTGGGACTGCAGCAGCTGCACCCGGCCCGGGGACTTCACAACTCGGCCCAGGGGCCGCAGCAGCTGGTCCGAGAACCTCAGCAGGCGGCTCGGGGACTGCAGCAGTCGCACCCGTCCTGGGGACTGCAGAACCCAGCCTGGGGGCTGCGGCAGTCGGCCCTGGGACTTCAACGACACATCAAGCAGTGGCCGACCCCAACCCGCCGCCTCCCAAACCAACCGCCCTGGTGCCAGTGGTCGTGATGACAGTGGTAGAAGCACCATCATGGGCGCAGCCCATCCTCAACTTCTTGGTGAGAAGAGAGCTACCAGCCGATGAGATCTTGGCTGGCAGGTGCAACATCGGGCAGCAGCATACACCATAGTGAACAGAGAACTTGTCAGGCGCAGTGTTACTGGCATTTTTCAGCGCTGCGTAGAGCCAAAGAAGGGCAAGGCAATCCTGAGAGACATCCACCAAGGCGAATGTGGCCACCATGCGACCTCCAGATCCCTTGTCGCCAAAGCTTTCCGCCATGGATTCTTCTAGCTGACTGCTTTGGATGACGCCAAGTATTTGGTCAAGAAGTGCAACAGATGCCAACACTTCAGTTCCAAGCAACACATGCTGACTTCTGCACTCAAGACCATCCCCTGACTTGGCTGTTTGCCATCTGGGAGATGGACATTGTGGGCCCATTCAAGACAGCACGCGGTGGCCTGACCCGTCTGCTGGTCGCCGTGGATAAATTAACCAAGTGGATTGAAGTGAAGCCAATAAATAAGTTGAATGGTCCAACTGTTGTAACCTTCATCGTAGATATCACCGTCCAGTACGGTGTACCACACAACATCATCACCGACAATGGCACCAACTTTGCCAAAGGCGCCTTGGCTCATTTCTACGCGACGCATGGCATATGACTAGACTTAGCGTTGGTTGCCTATCGGCGGTCAAATGGCCAGCTCAAGCGAGCAAACAGCCTCATCCTGTCCGGCATCAAGCCCCCACTAGTCGAGGCACTGGAGCGCTCGGCTGGCTGCTGGATCGAAGAGCTACCGGCCGTCCTCTGGAGTCTCTGTACCACACAAAACAAAGCAACCGGCTTCACTCCCTTCTTCCTCGTGTACGGGGCCAAGTCCATCATCCCAACTGACATCGAGTTCGACGCGCCTCGTGATACGTCTCCAATGTATCTACTTTTCCTAACGCTTTTCCTCTTGTTTTGGACTCTAATTTGCATGATTTGAATGAAACTAACCCCGGACTGACGCTGTTTTCAGCAGAACTACCATGGTTTTGTTTTTGTGCAGAAATAAAAGTTCTCAGAATGGAATGAAACTTTGCGAGGAATTTTTATATACTCCCTTCATTCCTAAATATAGGGTGTATAGTTTTTGGCACGGAAATTAAAGAACGCACATGGAGGGAAAATTTCACAAGTTTTGGCCGAGATTACACCTGACTAATTGACATGAGTAGATAGAGGAGCTTGCTTGATATAAGGAAATGTAATCAAATTCCTAAAAAAATATCCATACGAGTGGTGCAACGCAATGCACCTTATATTTCGGATTTTTTTCACGAAAGTCTATACACCTTATATCAAGGAACGGAGGGAGTAATATATAAGAATTTCTGGAGCCAAGACCTACCGGAGAGGGGCCCCTGGGTGGGCACAACCCACCAGGGTGCGCTCCCTCTCCTGGCCCGCCCAGGTGGGTTGTCCCCACCCGGTGGCCCCACAGACCCTGATTCCGACGCTATAAAATCACATTAATACAGAAAAAATTCAGGGAGAAAGAATTATCATGATCCACGAGACGGAGCCACCGCCAAGCCCTATTCTTCCTTGGGAGGGCAGATCTGGAGTCTGTTTCGGGCTCTGGAGAGGGAGATCTTTGTTCTTCGTCATCACCAACCCTTT
The DNA here is from genome assembly GCF_018294505.1 of Triticum aestivum. Taxonomy (NCBI): domain Eukaryota; kingdom Viridiplantae; phylum Streptophyta; class Magnoliopsida; order Poales; family Poaceae; genus Triticum; species Triticum aestivum. The sequence continues at coordinate 290,980,038 of NC_057807.1, forward strand.
TCCAACGCCAATTCCATGATGCTCCCCACTGGGAGTGAGTAATTCCTTCGTAGGCTCGCTGGTCGGTGAGGATTTGGATGAGATTCATCATGTAATCGAGTTAGTTTTGTTAGGGCTTGATCCCTAGTATCCACTATGTTCTAAGATTGATGTTGCTATGCCTTTCCCATGCTTAATGCTTGTCACTTTGGGCCCGGGTGCCTTGATTTCAGATCTGAACCGTTTATGTTATCATCATTATATCCATGTTCTAGATCCTATCTTGCAAGTTATAGTCACCTACTACGTGTTATGATCCGGTAACCCCAGAGTGAAAAAAACCGGGACTTCTTTCGGTGATTACCATAGTTTGAGGAGTTCATGTATTCACTATGTGTTAATGCTTTGTTCCGGTTCTCTATTAAAAGGAGGCCTTAATATCCCTTAGTTTCCAATATGGACCCCGCTGCCACGGGAGGGTAGGACAAAGGATGCCATGCAAGTTCTTTCCATAAGCACGTATGACTATTTACGGAATACATGCCTACATTATATTGATGAACTGGAGCTAGTGTCGTATCGCACTAGGTTATAACTATCTCATGATGAATATCATCCAACAAGTCACCGATCCAATGCCTACGAATTTATCTCATATTGTTTCTACCAAGTTACTACTGCTATCATCAATGTTACACCTGCTACAAAATTACTGCTATCACTGTTGCTGTTACTATTTCTGCTGTCACTACTATCAAAACTATCAAACTACTTTGCTACTGATCACTTTGCTGTAGATAATTAATCTCCACGTGTGGTTGAATTGACAACTCAGCTGCTAATACCTTCAAATATTCTTTGGCTCCCCTTGTGTCGAATCAATAAATTTGGGTTGAATACTCTACCCTCGAAAACTGTTGCAATTCCCTATACTTGTGGGTTATCAAGACCTTTTTCTGGCGCCGTTGTCGGGGAGCATAGATATATTTGTTGAGTCACTTGGGATTATTATCATATTATCACTATGAAGAATCTGAAGGATCCTAAGACTAAGATATTTCCCTCAAGTATGAGGGGATGTAAGAAACTGCCATCCAGTTCTGCTTTAGATTCACCTTCTGTTATGAGTAAACTTGCAACACCACCACATGCTATTAATTCTGATATTTCGCAAGTTATTGATGATGCTACTTCTGCTATAGATAATGCTTATGATGATGCTAGTACCTTGCTTGATAATGCTGATGTGCCACTTGGTGAATTTCTTGATGAACAAATTGCTAGAGTAATACAACATGATGTTGTTGAATCTGATGATGAGCTTGAAACTGAAACTCCTGAAACACCTGCTAGAGCTAGCCCTCCTAGATATGAATTTCCTAAGGTACCGGAAGGTTATGTTATGAGTGAAGAAACAACTAGAGATATTCTTGCTTGTAAGGATAGAGATGATCTACAGAAATTATTACACAAGTATAAAGAAAAATCTCTGAATGCTAGAATGAAATGTGATCCTAAGTTTGCTACTTCACCTATTTTTATTGATGATAAGGATTATGAATTCTCTATCGACCCAGAGTTAATTACTTTGGTTGAACCTGATCCTTTCCATGGTTATGAAACTGAAACTGTTGTGGCACATCTTACTAAGTTGAAAGATATAGCCACCCTTTTTACTCATGATGAGAAAACTCGCTATTACTTTACTCTCAAATTATTTCCTTTCTCATTAAAGGGTGATGCTAAAGCTTGGAACAATACTCTTGCCTGGTTGTGTGTGTAGTCCCCATGATATGATTTATTACTTCTCTGAAAAATATTTTCTTGCTCATAAGAAACAAGCTGCCTTACAGGAAATATTTAACTTTGTGCAAACTAAAGAAGAGAGTCTCCCACAAGCTTGGGGGAGGCTTTGCCAATTACTTAATGCTTTGCCTGATCATCCCCTTAAGAAAAATGCAATACTTGATATCTTCTATAATGGACTAACCGATGCTTCTAGGGACTTCCTAGATAGTTGTGCTAGTTGTGTTTTCAGGGATCGAACTCTTAGACAAGCTGAAGAATTATTGAATAACATATTGAAAAATTATGATTATTGGACTGCTCCTGAACCACCGCCTAAACCCACTCCGAAGAAGAGGGGTATATTATGTCTCAGTCCTGAAGATATGCAAGAGACAAAGAAATCTATGAAGGAAAAAGTATTAAAGTTGAGGATGTTAAAATTTTACCTCCTATTGAAGAAATACATGGGCTTAATACACCACCACTACCTAAAGTGGTAGAGGTAAATTCTCTAATGAAGTTTAATGATAATGACAATCCTCACAATATGCATCCTAGTCAATGCCTTTATGAGTTTGAAAACTATATTAGAAAACAAGATTACTTCAATGCAAATGTTATGAAACAATTGAAATATAATTCTGATATGATTGCTTGCTTGAGTGACTTGTTATTTAGAATCTCAAATGATGTAAGAGGTGTTGGAAAACATGCTTGTATGGTTCAAACTCAGTTAGAACAAGTTGCTAAATCACAAAGGGAATTGCTTGATGAAATGAATCATAATATATATGACTTTGCTGTTAGAGTTACAACTAGAGGAGGTAAAATGACTCAGGAACCACTTTATCCCGAGGGACACCCTAAAAGAATTTAACAAGATTCACAAAGAGTTAACACTGATGCACCTAGTCCTTCTAGAAAGAAAAAGAAAAAGAAAAATGATAGGAGTTTGCATACTTGTAGTGAACTTGAAATAGAAAAACCTCCTGATAATGAAAATGAAACTTATATCTCTGATGCCGAAACTCAATCTGGTAATGAACACTCACCTAGTGATAATGAAAAAGATAATGATGATATTCATGAAGAATCTCAACCAAATAATGAAAAAGAACTAGATAATGATGTTTAGATAGAACCACCTGTTGATCTTGATAACCCACAACCTAAGAATAAAAGATATGATAAAAGAGACTTCATTGCTAGAAAACACGGTAAAGAAAGAGAATCATGGGTTCAAAAACTTGTGCCTTTTCCACCCAAGTCAACTAAAAAAAGATGATGAAGAATTTGAACGCTTTGCTGAGATGCTGAGGCCAGTCTTTCTGTGTACTCGCTTGACTAATATCTTGAAAATGACTCCTTATGCAAAGTATATGAAAGACATCATCACAAATAAGAGAAAAATACCGGAAGCTAAAATCTCCACTATGCTTGCTAATTATACATTTAAGGATGGAGTACCTAAAAAACTTGGAGATCCGGGAATACCAACTATACCTTGCTCTATCAAAAAGAATTATGTGAACACTGCTTTGTGTGATTTAGCAGCTGGTGTTAGTGTTATGCCTTTCTCTTTATATAAAAGACTTGATTTGAATAAACTCACACCTACTGAAATATCTTTGAAATGGCTGACAAATCAACTGCCATACCTATCGGTATCTGTGAGGATGTGCCCATTGTTGTTGCTAATGTTACTATTTTGACTGGCTTTGTTATACTTGAGATGCCCGACGACGACAACATGTCGATTATCCTTGGTAGACCCTTCTTGAATACTGCATGGTCTGTTACTGATTGCAATAAAAGCAAGGTCACTTTCCATATCAATGGTAATGAGCATACGATGCACTTTCTGAAGAAACAATTCCAAGTGAATGGTATTAATGTTATTGAAAAATCGCTGACAATCACTATTGGAAGTTTTCAAACACCTCTACCTGCTGTCAAAAAGAAATATGAAATGCTTATTGTTGGGGAAATGCATATCCCCATTGAGGTAACCTAATGATTTATGAAAGTTCTTCGGTTTCATGCTAATCAAAAGTGGTTGTTAATAAGACCTGATCAACCTTGTTAATGGATCATTTTCGAGCAGTATGAAATTGATGAATTTAGTAAGCACTACCTTCTGTCCCTACCTTTTGTTTTCTGTTTTTATTAGTTAAATAAAATAAACTGCCATGTTTTTTCTGTTTTCTGAATTTCCCATGCAATAAAAAAATGACCCAAAAATAAAAGTTCTCGGAATGCCCTGGAAATTTAATACGATTTTTTTCTTAATATTTTTGAATTTCTGGTGCAAATAATATCAGAGGGAGGTGCACCAGGTGGGCACAACCCACCTGGGCGCGCCAGGAACCCCAGGCATGCCCTGGTGGGTTGTGGTCCCCACGTGGGCCCCCTCACTTATCTCTTCAGCCCACTTCATCACTCACCTCCAGGAAAAAAAATCTCCATATCTCTCTCTCCCGTGTTCTTGCCCTCAAACCCGCGGATTTCGATCTCTTTGCTCGAAGCTCCATTTCCGAAACTATTTCGGGGGATTGTTGTTTGGTTTGTGACTCCATCATTTGTTCAATTAGTTTTTGTTTTAGTGGTCTATATTTTGAATAATTAGCTACTCTTGGTGCTGCTGTAAATGTGCTTGCATGTTGAATTCTTAGAGTTCTAAGTAGTTAGAATGCTTGTTATGGCCTCTATGCATCCCTATGCGTAGTTGCTACCAATTTATTGAAGTTTTGTTGACAAATTTTTGTCACCCAAATTTTTTCAGAAAATTGTACGCGAACATGATGAACTTGTTTGGAAGGAGTTCTTCGAGGGGGAGATCTTTGGGGGCATCTTCTAGTGATAGTTCCGCTCGCCGGTCTTATGTTGAACCAAGTGTAAGTTCTACTCGCGATGTCGCCACCAAAACATGCTTATGGCCTTGCGATGAGTATATGATGCGTGTGGGTATTAAGGAGGAATTTGAGCAATATGTTCACAATGCCGGTCTCAGTCCCTACCATTCAGATAAGTGCGAACAATGCCACCTTCTCACTGAATCATTTGTCAAAGGATTTAAATTCCTTCCTCATGACTCTAGTGTGTCATTGATTCTTTATGATAATCCATTTACCATCCCACTAGAGAATTTTGCTTACCACTGCAAACTCACGTTCTGGGGTTCGCTTGACGAACCGCCAAGGGCTGAATACCAAACATTCTTAACTAGTCTTTGCTGCGTGAGACGAGGGGAGTGACACAAGGTAGAATAAAGAGCATTCATTTTCCCGCAATTCAGTACTTTGCATTATTTAATGTGAAATATATAGTAGGCAAGCAAGACTATAGTACACTCTATGCTCCATACTTGAGCCTCATTCACACTGTTCTCACTAGTGAACGAAATTATAACCTTGGAGCAATTGTTGCACGCAGACTTCAGCACAACGCTAACAGTGGTTATTTATATGGTGGAATATATGCCACGTGTTTAGCATGAGGGCTGGGTGTTTCACCATTGCCTTTTAATCCTATCCTACCCACGCAGTATTTAGATTTTGACACCTTAAAAGATCATAAGATTCTTAAGGGAAAGGTTGATAATTTCACTTATAATCTATTGTTTAACCAAAAATCTGTTGTGCACACATATTTGCCTACGCCTTCTCTTTTTGACTATCACAGCAAAGGAAGATATTTTGTTCTTGAGAGCGAGACCCGAGCTCACAATGCAGCAGTGGAGGCAGCACGACAGGCAGAGGCATCCCCACCGAGAGCCTCCATGAGCTACCACGCCAACTACTACTCTCCAGGCTACTGATCAACTACCAAGTTAGGCCAAAAGCCTAAGCTTGGGGGAGTACGTGTTTCCACCAACTTTACATTCATGCTCACTTATTCCATTAGTTGGTGTCCACACTTTTTCATTGTATCATCCATGCTTAAGATTTATTTTCTTGCTTTCTTCTTGTGTGTTTGAAAAACTTTAGAAAAACCAAAAAAAATTAGTTGTAGCTAATTTACTTTCTATGCATGCTTAGTAGTAGTATTAAAAAGAAAACCCAAAAAGATTTCCTTGTTCTTCTTCTGCTTGTTGGGAGCTTTCCCGTCTAAATAGTTTTTCTTGTACTTGCTTTTCCCTTTTATTTGCTTGTTGAAGAAAACCGAAAACTCCAAAAATATTTCCATGTGTTTCCCTGACTTCTTTTATTTTTATTCGAGTCTTACCAAGGAGAAGACCACGATGAAAATGTTGAGTGGCTCTCATATGAATAATGTTGATCTAATAAAGAGCCCATTTTACCTTGTCTTCTCCTATTGGATAAAATGTTTGCAGATTCCAGCTTAGTCCACGACACTCTTGCACTATTATTATTTTCATATCGTTCGGTCATGCAAGTGAAAGGCAATAATGACGACATTTGATGAACTGGCCGTGGCAGAGAGAAACTGGTATGAATTTGACTTGTTCTGTTTGTGTAAATATGTTTAACCTAGTATCCATGATTCAGCCCATTATGATTAAACATGTTTGCAATGACAATTAGAGATTATAGTTTCTCATGCCATGCATAAGTAGCTAGGAGTGGATAATGATTTATCTTGGATATCAACATTGCGTTAAAATGATTGTGATGTAATATGATGATATGGTATCCTCCTCTGACTGTTCTAGTGTCTTCACTTGGCACATGTTCATGCATGTAGTTGCATCAAAACCAACATAGCCTCCATGATATTTATGTTCATGGTGTTCATATCCTACTCATGCTAGTGTCCAATGTTACTTATGCATAATGCATGCTTATGATTGTTGTTGCTCTCTAGCTGGCCGCTTCTCAATCTAATTGCTAGCCTTCGCTTGTACTAAGTGGGAATTCTGCTTGTACATCAAAAACCTTGAACCCAAAAGTTATTCCAGATGAGTCCACCATACTTACCTATTTATGCGGTATTACCCTGCCGTCCTAAGTAAATTTGCATGTGCGACCTCTAAAAACTTCTAAATAAATATCCGTTTGTTTGCCTGGATCGCTCATTGAACGATAGGAGGTGGTAGGTATCTTCCATGCTAAGGGGGTTATTCTTAGGTCGAGTGTTTATTCACTCGCCATCACACGAGAAAAGGGCGGTAATAGGGATTCTCAATCCCAAACTGCAAACTGAAAAAGATTTAATCTCTTAAATAATCAAACAAAAACTCCCAATGGAGTCAAAACCTTAACTTTTAGCACTTGGGAACCGCCACTAGCGTGCTTAGCATGGAAGATATTGATAATTGATGGTCGTGAAGTAAATGAGAAGGGTTCATGCCTTAAAATATCATTTACCTCTATTTTAAAAAGTTGAGCTCTGGCACCTCTGCAAATCACTACTTCCCTCTGCGAAGGGACTATCTATTTACTTTTATGTTGTGTCATCACCTTCTCAAACAAGCGCTAGAACCTGAGAGCACAACTGTCATGACTTATGCATTGTGTGTAGCTAATGTTGGGTGCATCATGACTGGATCTTTTCTACAATGAATTACAATGTTTATTCGCCGCTTGAACTTTGGAGGTGCTCTGCATTTATGTTTTGCAGTCTCAGAAAGGGCTAGCGAGATCTATTGTCATATTATATCATGGTTGTTTTGACAATGTGTTGCCATTTGAGATACCTTATTATTGCTCACTAGCTGATTATGTCATTGATATGAATCATTACAATCTTTAAGAGTTATTGTCGATATGGTTAGTTATAATGTTGGTTGAAAACCTAGGTGTTGTTTAAGCTTATTTATGCAAACAAGACCAAAAGAGTTCGTAAAAGTTTTTCTTTTTCACTTTCAGTTTATCAACTGAATTGCTTGAGGACAAGCAAAGGTTTATTTCCTCTTGTTTTGGAATCTAATTTGCATGACTTGAATGAAACTAACGCCGGACTGACGCTGTTTTTAGCAGAACTACCATGGTGTTGTTTTTGTGCAGAAATAAAAGTTCCCGGAATGGAATAAAAATTTGTGAGGAATTTTTATATAATATATAGGAATTTCTGGAGCCAAGACCTACCGAAGAGGGACCCCTGGGTGGGCACAACCCACCAGGGCATGCCCCCCTCTCCTGGCATGCACAGGTGGGTTGTCCCCATCTGGTGGCCCCATAGACCCTGGTTCTAATGCTATAAAATCACATTATTCCAGAAAAAATCAGGGAGAAAGAATTATCGCGATCCACAAGATGGAGCCGCCGCCAAGCCCTGTTCTTACTCGGGAGGGCAGATCTAGAGTCTGTTTGGGGCTCTGGAGAGGGGGGGTCTTTGTTCTTCGTTATCACCAACCCTTCTCCATCGCCAATTCCATGATGCTTCCCACCGAGAGTGAGTAATTCCTTCGTAGGCTCGCTGGCCGGTGAGGAGTTGGATGAGATTCATCATGTAATCGAGTTAGTTTTGTTAGGGCTTGATCCCTAGTATCCACTACGTTCTAAGATTGATGTTGCTATGACTTTCCCATGCTTAATGCTTGTCACTTTGGGCCCGGGTGCCATGATTTCAGATCTGAACCGTTTATGTTATCATCATTATATCCATGTTCTAGATCCGATCTTGCAAGTTATAGTCACCTACTACGTGTTATGATCCGGTAACCCCAGAGTGACAAAAATCATGACTTCTTCTGGTGATTACCGTAGTTCGAGGAGTTCATGTATTCACTATGTGTTAATGCTTTGTTCTGGTTCTCTATTAAAAGGAGGCCTTAATATCCCTTAGTTTCCAATATGGACCCCGCTGTCACGGGAGGGTAGGACAAAAGATGTCATGCAAGTTCTTTCTATAAGCATGTATGACTATTTACGGAATACATGCCTACATTATATTGTCGATCTGGAGATAGTGCCATATCGCTCTAGGTTATAGCTGTCTCATGCTGAATATCATCCAACAAGTCGTCGATCCAATGCCTACGAATTTATCTTATATTGTTTCTGCCAAGTTACTACTGCTATCATCACTGTTACACTTTCTACAAAATTACTGCTATCACTGTTACTGTTATTATTACTGCTGTCACTACTATTAGAACTATCAAACTACTTTGCTACTGATTACTTTGCTGCAGATAATTAATCTCCAGGTGTGGTTGAATTGACAACTTAGCTGCTAATACCTTCAAATATTCTTTGGCTCCCCTTGTGTCGAATCTATAAATTTGGGTTGAATACTCTACCCTCGAAAACTATTGCAATCCCCTATACTTGTGAGTTATTACCTCGTGTTGCCATGTACACGGAGGCGGAGGCGAAGGGGGTGCGAGAAGACGGTGTCGACCTGCTAGAAGAGGGCCGACTGCTGGCACTCAGCTGGTCCGCATCTACCAGCAGGGCCTGCGTCGCTACCATAGCCGGAAGGTCAGGCCACGATCCTTCCGAGAGGGGGACCTTGTGCTTCGACTGATCCAGCAAATAGTTGGCCAGCACAAGCTCTTGGCCCGTTGGGAAGGGACCTTCATCATCAGAAAAGCCTTGGGCAACGACTCCTACTACCTCATCGATGTGCAGAAGCCCAGGGCACGCAAGAGGGACGATTCCGGCAAGGAAACCGAGCGTCCATGGAACGCAAATCTCCTCCAAAGGTTTTACAGTTAATGCAGTATGTATCATGCTACCTTTTGTATTAAGAGCAAAGATAACGGGTCCCTCGAGGAGCACTCGGGGGCTACCCTTTTTATCTATATGTTAAATTTATGCCTGTGAATTTGTTATTTCATTCCTCTGCCTGGCACCGGGTCCGACCAGTCAGCTTGGGGGCTCGCCGCCTTGTCCTATGTTGATGCCACCGGCAGTCGGACAAGTAGTGTGCCGACATCTAAGCCCTCTCTTGCCTTAAGCCGCAGCTTGCAGAGCGACTATCCGGCTGGCAAGAGCTAAAGGAAGGAAACAGTGTCCACACGAAAAATGACTAAGGAAAAAACATCAGCATAGGCCAAGCCGGCTTCTTGCCTCGTCATCAGGCTGTTGAGCAGCCGGCCGACCGGCTTCTCACTTGACTCGCTATGTTCTAGATGGCCGAAGTACTTGTCTATCCTAAACGGCCAAGCCCCTGACCCAGCCCCAGACCGCAGAGCGGCTGTCTGGCTGGCAGGGCGGCGACCAAAGGAAGGCAGCAAAGGGAAAATCCAAAAAGAACATAACAGCAAGACAAAGTCAGAACCCGGCAGAGCGCAACTTGTGCAAATAATTAATTTACATAGCAAAAGGCTCATAGCTAGCATTCAATAGAGTTTGAACATACACCCCCAGTGGGTGGAATTGCGAAAATTTAGCTTGTTCAAAAGATTACAAGAACAGAAAAGCAGGAAAGATAAAGTGGCCGCCTAGGCCAGAGGAGCAGCAGGCGGATTGGATGGGTCGGCGGAGGCAGAGGCGCCGGGTGGTGGAGCGGCCGACTGGTGGGTCTCAGCCTGAGGTCGGTCAAGGCTTGGTCGGGCTGAGGCCGGTCGTCCGCTCTGTTATCTGGTGTGATGTCTTCGATATCCTCGTCCTCTTTGTCCTCGCCCTCGTCGCTAGAAGCAATTTGCTGCGCCGAGTCCTCCCCATCCTCCCGGTTCAGCCTGCACCTGTTGGGCGAAACCTCAGCGCCTTCCTCGTCCAGCTCGGGGATAAAGAAGGTGGTGTTGCCGTACTCGGTGATTGCTGCCGCGCGTTGGGTGAGCGCGCAGCTCACCGCTGCCAGCTCCGGTACGGCCTCCTGCCGGAAGGTGGCCAGCTGGGCTAGATCCAGCCCCGGATACCAAGCCTTGGAAACCTCCAAGGCCGTCCGAGGACCCATCCGGGCCGCAGTGCCCTTCCAGGCCTCGAAGAACCCGACTGCTATCTCCAGCCAGTCGGCAGTCCAACTTGGGGTGCGCGGGACATGAGCATATGGCCAGAGGGCGGCCAGCACCTAAGACTCGACACGCTGCAGGCGGTAGAGCATTCGATGAGCCGGCTGCAGGCACGTCTTGCCAGCCAGAAGCTGCTCGCCAAGATTCCGAGGCGCGTTGGGCGCAATATCCGCGCCAGCCCTCCTTCGCACGTTGCGCCGTGCCTTGATGGCCTGGCTGACGGTGACGGAATGACCGGGAAAGAACTCTGCGCGAGAAGAAGATCAAAAAAGTAGAAGCCAGAAGCCGGCTCCTTCAACAGTCAGCAGAAAGAAAGCGTCAACACCAACCAAAGACAAGTAGTTGCCGGGAGATCTGGCCCGACTGCACAATAGTCGGCCCGAATCTTGGGGGCTACACCCAGCGGGTGCGATGACGCACCCCCGCGAGAAAGAAGACGGAATGCTTACTCGGCTCTGATTCAGGTCGGTGGTCTGCTTGGCCAGCTCCTGGTTCTGGGAGTTGTAGGCGGCCACACGGAGGTTGTGGTAGTCCTGCAATGAAGACAACAGAAAAAAACGAGTCAGCGCTTAGAACTTACCTTCAAGTTCCGAGTCGCCTACTCAGCAGCCGGCCCGGAACTCGGGGGCACTACAAAAAAAATACACTTCCGTGATGATTCGTGTTTGTCACAGTAGGTCGCGTTTTTTGTCATGCATGTACATCCATGACAAATTTATGACAGAATCAAGATAGTCATACCTATGCTGTCGTAGAAGTGTTCCATGACATTACCAAAATTATCATCACGGAAGTGTCCACTTCCATGACGATAAATCGCGCGTCACAGAAGTGCTTTCGTCAAGGGTGACCGACACATGGCATCCATAGTAACGGAACACCGTTAAGCTATCGGGTCGGGTTTTGGATCCGATAACCAGTTAACAGCCCCGACCAATGGGGATTTTCCACGTGTAAAATCATCATTGGATGGAGGAAACATATGTCGGCTCACCGTTGGGACAGATGTCATCCACTCATTGGACAGAAGGCGCCTATGATACGTCGACACGTGGCATGACCCAACAGAGGCCCATTCCTGTGAAAAGGCCGGCCCGTTTGACTTGGTCAAAAGGTGGCGGCCGACCCATGGAAAGCCTGTTAACGGCATGTTCGCATATAGCCCATTTACAACCCACTAACCCAAGGCCCGTTACGCCCTATCCGAATTAGGACCAGTAGCGTCATCTGGGCCATCCAATATGATTCCAGCCCGTTTTCACTTCTGGCCCATGTATGGCCCATGACGTCTTTCAGCCCATATGAGGCCCTATGTAACTCTTGGCCTATTAACGGCCTGTGGTGAAACTGGACCACAATGAACAGTGTATCACTTTACACCCACTAACGGCCCATGGTGAAACTGGCCCGTAATGAACAGTATATCACTTATACCCATTAAGGGCCCGTTATTCAGTTGGGCCGTTTCCAGCAAATGTTATCTTTCGGCCTTTTCAGAGCCCATTTATTCTTGGGCTCATTTCTAGCATTCGTTTACTTATGGCCCATTACTGTCATTTTCTGCTTGTGGGCCAAATTCAGCCCGTGGTTACATCGGCCCGTTTGTGGTCCGTTAATACGTTGGGCCGTTTTCATAGCATCATCACATACGGCCTATTAACGATGGCCCGTTATGGTCATACGGCTCGTATAAGGCCCATTGATGATATGGCCCGCAGAAGGCCCATTGTTTCTACGGCCCGTAGAAGGCCCATTGTTTCTACGGCTCGTAGAAGGCCTACTGTTTCTATGGCCCGTAGAAGGCCCACTATTTCTAGGGCCCGTAGGAGGCCCAGTGTCACTACAGTAAATATTAGCCCATGGTTATTGTGGCCTAGTTTTAAAAAGAACTGCACTGACTACAAGCAAACAAATAAACAAGATAACAAGGAAATAAATAAGCAAGCAACTTATGCTAGGCTATCACGGCTGTTACACATATTACATCCACTGGGCATCAAAGTTCGCCACCAGTGCAAATACAGGGAACAAAGCAGCATATCATATACACTGGTTGTCAAAGTTGGCGACCAGCGCAAATAAATGCCGCAGCAAAACAAATCCAGAACTGAAACCACTTCAGAAGATCTCAAGAAACAATATCCTGGGTACCCATAATGCTGGCAAGATGCTTAGCAAGTTTATTAACTTTCTCTTGTTTGGCGCTTAAATCCTCCAGCGCTTGCTGTTGCACCAGAAAATATGCATCTAAATTCTGCAAGGACTTCCTCAGTCCTTTAGCATCCTGTCGCAGCACATCTGATCGATGTCTTTCAACTTGAAGTTGAGACTCAAGAAGACGAACTGATTCAGCCAGCGAGTTCTAAGAGATTGTGCCAGCAGTAGTGGCCAGTAACTCGAACACTACATCAAGACATGACTTTTGGGTTCCCTCACTGTCGTCAAGATAGTTTTTATCAGCTTTCTTGGAGACCAACAGGGATATCTCACTATCTTGAACCTTATCTGCATTACTTCCTTTACCATTGGATAACACGGTACTGTTCTCCAATATTTTGTCCGCATTCTAAAAGAGAAACAAGCAGACACATCACATGTTTACCATGTTGTATATGAAACTCATTTTGGTAAATGAGTTCAGTAGTAAAGTGGACAGGATAACAGCATGAAACAAACATATATCTATGTGCCATGGTCTCTTTATGGTCTATATCATTCTAGTTTTTGTTTCCAAATCAAGATAGAGACACAATTCAAATAATATTTGTTCAAGACAAAGAAGAATAGATAGAATATAAGTGTGGGTAACTATAGAGCAATAACAACACTTGTAATGTGCATGACATGAGAACATAACTGTTTATTCAATTGAAACTGAAATCAACATAGAGCAAGTTACAACAGCAAACCAGTTAAAGAAACAGGTTTAAAACATACCTGTTGCGCCATTGGAGTTTCAGTTCCATCCTTCAAATTTGAAAATAGTTGGTATGAGTAAATACAGTAATGCAACAGCAAAGGAGTATGAACCATAGCTACAGAACCTGACCTGAGAACAAATCTTCTTCTCCTTTAAGCGTTGAGTTGGGATTCAGAGTGGTGGTCCTCGTGCTTTGGGCACTGCAGTTCCCTTACTAACCGCTCATGTTTGGGTGCTCTGTGGTGGAGACGGTGCTGTGTCAACTGGAACTGGGTTACTATCTGCCGGGGTTAGGGTTAGAAGGGGTGTAGCTGGTTCTCTGTCCAACTGGGTAGGGGTACAATCTGCGAGAGTCTTGGTTATGTGTGGTGGATCTGGTCCTTGGGCAAGTACAATCGTGGTTCTATCTGCATCAACTGGTAGCACTATCTTTTCTGAAGACCGTGTTGTTACTCCCTTAGATACTGCCATCATGCTCTCCAATACAAATGGCTGATAAACAAGAAAAGTAATTGAAAGTATAGAAATTGTATGATAGACAGGTGCAATGGATACTGGGGAATAAAAGAGGGCATGAAATAATTCATATTTATGTTGTCTAACCAAATAGGATAGCATGACACAATTTCACATATATGATGCCTAACCAAACAGGATAGCATGACACAATTTCACATTATGATGGCTAACTAAAAAAGATGGAAAGACATAGTTCAAAATATGAGACTATGTAAACAGGATGACATGACATAACTATATAATGTGTTTATTAAATAGGTTGGCATGCCATAATTCACATACATTCATGGATAGAATGCCATAATTCTAAATATGATGACTGTAAACACTAACCAGGATGAGATGATATAACTATATGATGTCTTTATTAAATGGGTTGCCATGCCATAATTCAGATAGATGATGTGTATGTACTATGTAAACATGATGGCATGATATAATTCAAATATATGATTTATATAGTAAGCAAGTAAGCAGATGGCAATCTATATATGATGTAAAAACTAAGCAATGCAAGACAACATGCATGACATGGGTAATATAACCATGCCAAGTTTGAGCATAGACCTCAGGGGGTAAATAGGACTGGTCATCAGTCTCTGAATCCTCCTCTGAGGAGCTCTCTGTAGCCAGCAAGATGTCTGCTTCAGCAGGTAGCATTGTCTGCTCTGAATACCTTGTTTTCACTCCAGATACTTCCATCACCGCTTCAAATGGCTGATGCACAGGAAGAGTAGTTGAATATACAAACGTTGTCAACAAATGGAACACGTAATACAAAAAATGATAGCATGATATAATTCACATACATGATGATTGGCTAAACAACATGGCATTGCATAATTCACATATATAATGCCTTTCCAACAAGATAGCATTGTATAATTCACATATATAATGTCTTGCAACAAGATGGCAATGCATAATTCACATATATGGTAATTAGACACTGAACAGGTGGCATTCACACAAAGCATGTCTAAACTAATCAAATGGCATAGCGATGTGAGACACCATACGCACGATATGAGCAACCTAACCCTGCCAAGTTAGAGCATACACCTCGGGGGGGATAGGACTGGTCATCTGTCTCTGATCCTCCTCTGAGGAGCTATCCATAACCAGTGAGATATGCGCTTCGTCAAATAGCATAGTCTGCTCAGAAGACCTTGTTTTCACTCCAGAATTTGCCATCACCGTGTCAAATGGCTGCACACGAAGAGCAGTTGAATGTACTAACATTGTTGACGAATGTAATATGTAATGAAAAAAAGGATGGCCTGATATAATTTACATATAAGATGACTGGCTAAGCAGGATGGCATTGCAAAACTCACATATATGATGCCTGGCTAAACAAAGTGGCGTTGCATAATTCACATAAACGATGAATAAACTAAACAGATGGCATTCGCACAAAGGATGTCTAAACTAAGCAGATGACATATTTGATGTATAAAGTAAGCAATGCAAGACACCATATGCATGATATGACCAACATCTGCATGCCAAGTTAGAGAGAAGACCTAAGGGGGTAAATAGGAGTTATCTTCTCCTTCTGAATCCCCCTCAGAACAGATATCTTCCTCCCGATTACAATCTGAAATGTGTGGAGGGGGCTGCCTTTGCGCCTACCATGGAGCGACGTCTGCATGAAATTATATTGCCATGCATGGCTCGTCTCTTTTGCTCTACATGTTCAGTTCCATTGTTTACAATAACTGTCATGCATAGGAATAAAACATAGTGAGATTATGTAAGGAGTGCATGCAGAAATCCAGAGTGATGGTAGCAACCTGTGGATAGACCCCAAACCAATAATAGCAGGCAGATAATGGCTTCAGTTAATAAATACAGATAATGGCTTCTTTACTGTTTGTTTCCCACCCAGCATGAAACTCATAGTAGACACCGGAGATTAACCAGATAGTAGATAGATACTATTGATAGCGGCCCCGATATGTACCCCACAACCATTTAAAAACTCAAGTTTGACCATTAGTTTGGAGCTGACTCAGAGTCTAATCGGTGAACAGGACGATAAAGTAGCATGTAATATTAAGCGATGCATAACGTAAGCAGATACGAAAGAGTGCGACCTCTCTTGCGGACCCGTGTAGTCCTCGAGGTCATCTGCTTGGTTGATGATGGTAATGCAGTTTTCATGGATGCCAGCGGCGGGGAAGAAGATCTGAGGCGGCGAAAGACAGTCTGGAGGCCAGATCCCTGCTGTGCTGGACCCTTCTGTCGTTGGAGCAGCTGAGTTGGGGTGGACGACGGCGCAGCAGGAGCGGGACAAACCACGCAAGGTTTTCTTTGACAACTATTTGTAAGAGAAGTAATTCTGTAAGGGCTCATTTGAATTGGAGGATTCCAACAATGCAGGGATAGGAAATAGACAGGAATAGGACAGGAATGCACGTGCAAAACAGAGAATTTAAAAACACAGGATTTCTGCCAATCTGGGTGTTTGATTCACAATAATTGGAAGATCACAGGATGCAAAGAAGCATGGTGAGATTAAGTCAAACCACAAGAAAATGTACGGTTATAATGCTATTATGCTACTATCTCTTAGTCTTGTGCTTCATGAATAGGAATTTGAAAAGGAGGACAAGTGGAAATTAAAATTCCTATGTTTTTTCTTTCAAGGAGACACTAAAGGAACAAATACGTGTGCTCAGTGGACAATATATATAACATGTAGAGTAAAAAAGAGATGCAACAAGTGTAAACCTCTTTGGCGAAGCCATGTCGGTCTCAGTGTGATTGGGTTGGCCGGTGAGGATGCTCCGGCTGACTTTGCCGTCAGAGGAGGGGAAGAAGATCTTAGGCGTCTGGAGATGGAGCCCGAGGTACTGCTCCGCTGTGATGGAGGGTTTCGTCGTTGGAGCAGCTCCGGTGAGTTGTACGACGCTGAGGCTGAAGCAGGACAAGAGAGACAATGAACAATGTTAACCTGAGTGGAATTCTAATAGCATCTCCAATACATGACGTAAAATACATAACCACAAAGTGCTAGATGTAAAATACATCAGCCGCTCATCTCTGAACTTAACTGTCGAAACTGAACTTAACTGTCGAAACTGAACCTAACTGTCAAAACTAAATTTCGCTGTCGAAACTAAATTTTGCTGTCGAAACTGAACGCACTAGCAAGGTGAGGCTACACGTTGGTCGACTGACTTTTTCATCTCTGGTTAGTCGATTTTGCAGCCGTTGGATATGAAATCAAGGGCCTGCGGTTCATCTTCAACCTCGACCAACCCTGAGCCGCCAGCCACCACCGGCCAAACAGCAGCCCCCGCCACTCGCGACCAGCGGTGCGCCGCCCCGCCCGCCCCGAAAACACTCCCCACCGCCGGTCCGCCGCCGCCCCGGCCATCCCTCTAGGCCCCCCGTGCCGAGCTTTTTCTCCGGCGATCCCCACGCCACCGCCCCACCAACGCCCCGCCACCGCCGGAGACCACCGCCCCCATCCTGAACCCTAAGATAGATAGTGGGGTTCCTCTCCGGCGAGCCCCCCTCCCTGCTGCGACTGGTTCTTCCTTCACCCCGGCGAGCCCACCCCTTGGAAATTGACTGACCCAAAATTCGATTCAGTCGACTGAAGTGTAGCCAAATCGGAGCAGCATCGCAAGCAAGAGCAAGAGCGAGAGCAGCAGCGCGAGCAAGAGCAGACCAGGCAGGGGACTAAGAGCAAGAGAAGAGCAGCAGCGTGAGCGAGAGCTAAAGCAGCAGCGGCTCGTACTGATGTGGACGTCACCGCCGAGGGAGCGACGCCGTGGAGGAAGTGGCCGGCGACGCCGCTGTGGATGGAGCCGCGCCATGTTGGCTCAGGACCGAGCGTCGACAGCATCATGCAATCGAATCAAGAAGAAAACGCGGCGATTAGTGTACAACCTCTTTGGTGGCGCCGATTAGGCCGCAACTTCATCCAATGAAACAATGATGATGATGCTCTTCCGGTGGTGCAGGTGAAGATGGCGGTGTGGGAATGGAGGTGGTGCGAAAGACGAGGGGAACGTCGGGGCAGCTCCTTGGAGGTGGAGGACGGGGTGGCTGAACCGGCGGGACGATGAGATCGACGACAGATCCTCATCCGGTACGGTGGATGAGGGACGTCGAGGTGTTGCTGTGGACGACGTCATCGGGGAAGAGGCTCCGGCTGGGTGGCGGACGGAGCAGGGTGTGGGGTTTCGTCGCGGGTTTTCGCGGCCTCGGTGTATGAATGGGTGGGCGGATGGGATGGCAGTGGGGAACCATGGCTTAGAGACGCGCTTGTCCGAAATGTGGGGTAAGTTACTAAAGTACCCCCCACCGATTTGAGGCGGTTCTTTCGGTTCAGGGGTACCACAGGCATTTTGCGTGTCGGGATTTCATAGGAGGTGGGAGTTTTGGCACGCGTTGTAATTTCGGAATAGCAAGGCACGGGTTGAGATGGAGGGAGTTGTCAGAGCACAACAAGACAAAGATATATCTTAAATATTTCGGGCTAACAAGGCGCAGGTTGAAATTTCCGGACAAGCCTAACGTGTACTGTACCAAATCAATGCGCACTACAAATGTCATTCAAAACTTTGAATGCATGTTATGTTCAATTAAAATATTTCGCTACGTGTATAATGCATGCAACCTACTACTCAAATGAACGTTTTAGTGCATTCCAAACGTATATACTACCGCTTCAATATGAACTAAATTTGAATAAGATCTACAGTAATGATTGTTGTGAAGTCAAAGCATTTGAATTCGTTTCTCTGTTTTAATAAGATCTACAATCATCATTATTGTCAAGTTAAACCATCGTTTGTGTATTATCTTCACAGCACACCACATGATCAGTACTGAGTTACATATGAACTATGTGTACTAGATGAACTCGAAGTAGATTTTTTGAATCCACTTTATTTTGATTTCAAATCACATTACATTTCTAGCTCTAGCTAGATCTTCATAATCTAAACCACGTCTCGTATGTATAATGTGTTTATCACATTATGTATGGTGCCTGCCCCCTACGCCTACAAGTATTTAGATGTGAGTTGCAAACACCACACATTACCACAAATTCAAATAAAATGTGAGAATGTTCAATATATAGTATTGTTGAGATTGCTCGATATTTAGTTGTAAGCTGCAAACGCCGCACATTATCACAAATTCAAATAAAATGTGAGATTGTTTGATGTATAGTATGGTTTAGATTGTTCGACATTTAGCTTTGAGTTGCAAACGCCATGCATTCTCACATTATGGTATAACATGTGCACAACACGTGTATCACCTCTATATTCATGCATGCAATGTTTAAAACACTATGATCTCCTATTCAAATATATGAATCCACTTTCATATCAAATTATGATCTTTGTTAGTCTCTTACATCCACACAATCCTCTAACCTTTGTAGCTACCACTAACTTTCTCTCGTGCATGCACACGCCCTCCTCGCCCTCCCCCTCCCTCGGCATTCTATCCACTGGGCACATTCATTTTTTTCTTTAGGTCGTTCTCCCAGAGTCTCCACAACTCCTTTCCGACACACACCGATCGATAAAGCTCTCCAGCGATGCCTGCCTACAGCATACACACACAGCTTCAATCTCCTCCTTTATGTGTCCTTGCCTCGTGTCTCTCATATGGTCAGACACACATGTAAACTCTCACCCCTCTTTTAATCGATCTCACAACCGCACACTCCTCCCCCTATCTAGCTAGTAGTTGGGCCTCTCGCACCACCTCCTAGGTCCATTCTCTCTGTCTATCCGTCTCGCTGGGCCTTATTTGCCTGTAACAAATGGACGTACACAGATCGATCTCTCGCTATACATATAGCCAGCTAGGTCCTTATAACTTGTTTTTACCCACACATCGATTGATCTACCTCATTAGTTGTGTCTCTCCCTTCCTCCGACAAACACCAATTGATCTACCGATCTAGTTAGGTTTGCTTACCAAACACATGGTTCCCCTTCATCATCCATGGATGCGTCCCGACAGATCTATCACGCACACACTACTAGAAAAAGGGCTATAGATGATATGGCCACTAATGGCGCACCAGACATGTGGTGCTCCATTACTATATACTAATGGCGCACCATGTGTTGGTGCGCCATTAGTAATATATTACTAATGGCGCACCTGGTGTGTGGTGCGCCATTAGTAGTTTTGAAAAAAAATAAAAAAATAATTTGTTACTAATGGCGCACTGTCGTATAGTGCGCCGTTACTAGTTGACATAGTAATGGCGCACCACACCCACAGTGCGCCATTAGTAGTTTTGAAAAAAAAATAAAAAAAATTGTTAGTAATGTCGAGCCCCACCTCCCCTCGCCCCGTCGCCCCCTCCCCTCACCGCCCCCTTGCCCCACCTCCCCTCGCCCCGTCGCCCCCCTCCCCTCGCCTCGTCGCCCCTCGCCGCCGCCGCCCGCCGCCGCCGCTGCCACCGCCCCCTGGCCCCACCACCCGCCGCCGCCACCGCCCCCCGGCCCCACCGCCCCTCGCCTCGTCGCCCCCACCACCCGCCACCGCCCCGGCGCCCTGTCGCCCGAACGGCGCCCCACCCCAGCGCCCCGTCGCCCGAGCGGCGCCCCCCTGGTGCCCCGCCGCTCCGACCACCTGCCCGTCGGCCCCTGTGCCCGCGCCGCCCCCGGAGCCAGGCTCGCCGCCGCCCGTGCGCCCGCGCCGCCCCCAAGCTCGCCGTCTCCGCCCTCCGTCGTCTCCGCTCCGGCCACCACCTCATCATGGTCAGGTAACCCTCCTCCCTCTGCCTCTCTTCTCCTCTCTTCCTCCTCCCCTCCCTCCCGGCCATGCCCTCTTCTTCTCTCTTTTTCCAGGTTTAATTTAGGTCAAATCCCTCTCGAATTTAGGTCAAATTAGGTCAAATCCCTCTCGAATTTAGGTCAAATCCCTCTCGAATTTACTGGACACCGTGCTAGTATTTCATTTTTCATCATGCTCTATATGCCATTGCTGCTACTCTGTGATGCCATACCCCCAAACATTATTTTGCTGGGATTCATTCATACATGTGTGTGTCTGTGTAGTTAGTAAAGGGGTTTGTTTGTATGGAAGCAACTTTGTGTGTGTGTTTACTAGTTACATGATGATCTAACAAGATTATTTATATAATGGTTCCCTTTAGCTGACCTGGCATTATGCTTGAGAAGAGAAGAAAATAGTTGCTTGTGTTTGAATATGCTGGCTTGATGCTGGTTTTCAAGTTTGAAGCTGTCTGTCCGTGTGAAAAGAGTCCAGTCTAGTCAGCAATATCCATGTGGTATATATCTTTGTCTCTGTCAGTGTGTGTGTGTGTGTGTAGTAGGGTAGTAGTTGGGTTGGAATGGATTGAATGGATCAAAGACTGGATAGAGGTGGTGGGAATGGATCAAGTCAGTCCCATCCATGCATCCATCCATTTGATGATGTAGTAGTAGTAGTAGTAAAGTTGGAGGAGGGATGTATTTTGAGAGGGATGTAGTAGTAGTAAAGTTGGAGGAGGTTAGTAGATGCTGGAGTAAAATTAATTTAACAAGAATGAAGGAAAGAAAGAAAGAGGGAGGTGCTACTCTTGTAGTGGTACAACATGTCTTTCTGTTGACCAGGAGGTGTTTGTGAAGGTTGATTCGGTTTCCCAACCAGTCACCTTAATATATATATATATATATATATATATATATATATATGTTTTGGTAGAGCTGTATGCATTCCCATGGTCCTTGCATGTATGTGTAGCATTGCAGTTTGGTTGGTTTCAGTTTGTTGACCGCACAGAGGTCGGTCTCTCTCATCTCATGATGGTGTGGTACAGTACAGAGGCCGCAATGACTCTAACTGTTAAATAAAAATGCAGGCTTGTCAGCATGAGAAATGTAGTAAATAGTAGTACAGAAACATTTGCTTGTGTTATTCTGTGCTTTCATCTGTTTGTTGTTACTTAGACAGGCAATGTTTTCCATTCATCTAACTATTGTCTGCTTATACTAAAATCATATTGTACTGTTTTTTACTTGATCAATCGATGCAGCTGTTTTAGTGAGTGTGATGACCTGGGGATTCAAGTGCCATGACCATCACGGCAGATACTGTACTAGTTAAGACAAAATGATGAGATATGCTGCACATGCCTTGACTTGTGAATGCTGCCCCCTTCCAAAATCTAACCACAAGGGAAACATCATTTCAGTCTCACTCTTTTGCTTTCCCCCTTTGGAATTTAGATGTCAGAGTCTTGTTTGCTGTCTGGAACCTAGTGTTATCCAGCTTCAGAAATTCCTGCCCAATTTAATGCATGAGAAAAATCTACTGCTACTGATAGAAACCCCTGAATGATACTATTATTCATTTATGATAGTTTGTGAGATACATAAATAGATAAATTTAAGTTTGTAATGGCTAACAGCCAGACATGTGAATCTGTTCTTGACATGCTTATCAGAGATAGCAGGAAGCAGCCACCGCCGCTCTGCGACACCACAATACAAGTTGGATGCTTCTGAGTTCTTCAATATCATACTTGAGAGTTCAGTATCATCCATGACGCAGGTATATAAAATGAGGGATCTCCCCTTCACCCATCTCATTATGATATTTGTTGTTTGCTACATCACTCATTGTCCCAAACTGCAGAGGCTGCCTGACAGTTTTATGAACATGTTGGGTGAAGATCCGCCAAATAATGTGAAGCTGCGACAGGCCGGCAGCGGGTTTCGTAGGCAGTGGGATGTGGAGTTGGAGATCAAGGAGGGCCACATGTACTTGTCTCGTGGGTGGGAGAAGTTCTACCATGCCTACGACCTGCGGCTGGGGTACTTCCTTCTCTTCAGGTACGACGATGACGCCACCATGCTCATTGTGAAGGTGTTCAACGCGACTATGTGTCGCATGTGCTATGCTGACGATGATGATGCCGGTACGTTCTGCCTCTTCTTATTCCTCTACATTTGGCTTTGTCTCACATTGATTGTTAACGGTCATTGTTGCATTTGGACAGGTAATGGGAGCAGCAGCAGCGACACTGGCTATAGCCATAGCAGCAGCGACTATGGCTGTAGCAAAAGCAACACCAATTCTGGCTTTAGCGAAAGCAGCAGCAATTCTGGCAGCAGCATAGACAACAAGAAGGATGATCCGGACTGGAGTGCGGGAGAAGAGGAGCAGAGTGGGGATGAGGAGCTGCAGGATGACGATGGCCATCAGGTTGAGGATGACCTAGCGCTGGTGGTGGCTGACCAAGGGCAAGAGATGGTGGTGGCTGACCATGAGCAAGAGATGGAGGTGGCTGAGGATGACCTAGCGATGGTCGTGCCCGTCCTGCCTGAAGGTGGCCTCGCGATGGTGGTGGTGCCTGACAATGACCACGCACCGGTGGTGGCGCCGGTGATCCCACAGCTGGGCGACATGACCACGCCAATTGTGGTAGAAGACTACATCCCACTGCCTCCACTGCCTCCACCGCCTCGTCGCTCTTGGCGCATCAGGCTGAGGAAGGAGAAGGAGAAGAACAATGCATGAGAACTGAACTTTGTCAGGTATGTCAGATCTCCAAAATGATATATATATATATATATATATATATATACTTAGTTACCTATGTTATATCTAATATGCTTAGTTTCCTATAGGTTAGCTTCATTTTACCTAAGTTGGCTCTAATATGCTAACTTAGAGCTTATATGCTTAGTTTTCTATAGGTTAGCTCCAAAATAACTTATGTTAGCACAAAATGATCAAGTTTACATAATAAGTTTATAGTCTTTTTCTTATTCTTCTTCTTTTCCAAAATGACATAGGTTAGCTTCATTTTACCTAAGTTGGCTCTAATATACTAACTTAGAGCTTATATGCTTAGTCTCCTATAGGTTAGCTCCAAAATAACTTATGTTAGCACAAAATGATCAAGTTTACATAATAAGCTTATAGTCTTCTTCTTATTCTTCTTCTTTTCCAAAATTCTTCTTCTTCTTCTTCTAGTGTTCTTCTTCTTCTAGTATTCTTCTAGTCTTCTTCTTCTTCTTCTTCTAACTTCTTGTTTATCATTTTGCAGATTTGATTTAATTCATGGAAGCTTGCATGGATGGAGTGCTTCTTTTCCATTTGTGTTTTTATTTTGTATCAATGTGAAACTTTTGTGAATTGATGGATAACGGTGTTGGATGAACAATGTGAAACTTCTGTAATATGTAACGATGGAACTATGTGTTGGCTATGTATGTATATATGGTGGAACTTGTCTGTTGGCTATGATTGTTATATGGATGCTTGTTGTATATATATGTGTTGGATATCTCATATGTGAAATAGTGACCTGAGAATAAGAAAAAAAAATTAAAAAATTGTTACTAATGGCGCACTACCATGTGGTGCGCCATTAGTATAGCAGACACTAGTGGCGCACTGTGGGCAAAACTAATGGCGCACTGCGTTGTGCGCCATTAGTATTCTAGATACTAATGGCGCACCAGTGGTGCGCCATTAGTAAAAAATACTAGTGGCGTGATAGTAATGGCGCACCAGTAGTGCGCCATTAGTAGGCAAAACCGGTGTGCCATTAGTAGGCCTTTTCCTAGTAGTGACAGGCACACACAGAAACACATCCCCACTCTTATTGATAACATTGCAGGTCCACCCTCAGTTTGTCTAGTAGGCCTCTCCCAACATCTCCGAGAAGCAACTCCATCACCCATCCAACACTCTACCCCTCTCCCTCCCTCTCTCTCTCTCTCTCTCTCTCCTCTCTTTCTCTGTCCCATCATATTTCCCGTCCTTCAGTTATGTATGGATGTCGACCGATCTCCCTCAAGACATAGCTGGGTCTCTCCTTCTCAACACATATACGAGTCGTTCTACCTCTATAGTTAGGACTCTGCCTACCCCTCCGCACCCCCTCCCCCCCCACACACCGATACATCAAGCTCTCTAGTCATGTCTCCCTGCCACACACAAACTTGACATGTGCCCTCTAACGTTCCGGTAGGCCAGTCGCCCTATATCTTTGACTTGCACACACACACACACACAATTTCGATGGCTCTCTTGATCGATCTCGCACCCACCCGTACTTGATCCTCTCTTCGACTCTATCGATAGCTATGAGCCCTCCCTCTCTTCTTGTGGATTGCCCGACCCTCTATGTATGATATAGATAGGCCTCCATTTCACACACATTGCACGCAAAATTTTGTTTGAGATGTCATCGACACATATTCCCACAAATAATTCACGAAATCAACCCCCACCCCACCCTCACCCCCAACCATAAAACAAAAAACACTCACGAACGCAGTTTGTATCTCTCACACACACCCACATAGGTGGGGGACGTGCACGAAGAGAAGAGGTGCATGCACGGCGCATGTACTCCCATCTCTTTCCCAACCACACCCGCGCGGGTACATGGTGGAGCTCATTTCTGTACGAAAAAGGCAGCCCACATGGTAATTTGGCACGTGTACTGGTTGTCCACTTGGTGGAGGGAGGATCATCTACCACGGGTGAACAAACAAATTGCGACTTGACGCGTTATGTTAAATTAAAAAAAGAGGCAAACCATGTGGGGCCTACTGTCAGTGTCAAAACCGGCGGATCTCGGGTAGGGGGTCCTGAACTGTGCGTCTAGGGGGATGGTAACAGGAGACAAGGGACACGATGTTTTTACCCAGGTTCGGGCCCTCTCGGTGGAGGTAAAACCCTACTCCTGCTTGATTAATATTGATGATATGGGTAGTACAAGAGTTGATCTACCACGAGATCAGAGAGGCTAAACCATAGAAGCTAGCCTATGGTATGATTGTTGTTCGTCCTACGGACTAAAACTCTCTAGTTTATATAGACACCGGAGAGGGCTAGGGTTTCATAGAGTCGGCTACGATGGGAGGAGATCTTCATATCGTATCGCCAAGCTTGCCTTCCATGCCAAGGAAAGTCGCATCCGGACATGGGACGAAGTCTTTAGTCTTGTATCTTCATAGTCCGGGAGTCCGGCCAAAGGTCATAGTCCGGCCATCCGGACACCCCCTAATCCAGGACTCCCTCAGTAGCCCCCGAACCAGGCTTCAATGATGGTAAGTCCGGCGTGCAAGTTTATCTTCGGCATTGCAAGGCGGGTTCTTCTCCAAAATCCATGTACCTATCGGATTGTGTCCGGCTTCTAGTGTGTGCCGCTCTCCTCGGCTTCTGTGCCCAATAATGACCATCTTCCACGTGTCAAACGAATGCGAAAAGCCAGGTTTTTTTTTGTTTCCCCCCTGGCCGCGTAAATGAGCTGCTCATAAAAGAGACAGGGATTTAGATCCAATTCACACCACCTTCCCTCCGCGAGTATTCATCAGAGCGCTTTCGACAGAGATCCATTCCACCATGGCCGGCCGAAGCAGCTCCTCCTCTCGCCTCTCCAGCCCTCGGCCCGGAGACTGGGAGCGGTGTTCCGTCCCATATAGCAAGCTAGTAGTGCTTCAATCCAAGGGGCTCCTCCCCCCAGCATATATGGTCCCAGTTCGATCCAGGATTATTACCTATAGCGGCGGAGAGCAGGCGGAGAGCGTCCCCAATCCCTCTAAAGGAGAGTGGGTGTGCCTAGTTCCTTATTTAATAACAGGACTCGGATTTCCAATTCATCCGTTTCTCCGAGGTCTACTGGAGTTCTACGGCCTCCAGCTACACAACCTCACGCCCGCCTCCATACTACATGTTTCGGGCTTCGTGGCCCTCTGCGAGCTGTTCTTGGGCATCGAGGCCCATTTCACGCTGTGGAAGAGGTTGTTATGCCTTGTGCCCCGCTCTCAGGAGGGGTCAATTTATCAAGTGGGCGGAGCCGAACTATGGCGCATCGCCGGGACCGGATATCTATCCGGTACCCCAAAGAAGGCGTCCGAGGACTGGCCTTCGGAATGGTTTTATATGGATGACGTCCCCCTGCCGGACCCTGTACGGATCGACCTCCCTGAGTTTAATAACGCTCCGTTGAAGAAACGCCTGAGCTGGCGCCCATGGAACCATCAGAGGGAAACTGACAGGGATGTTCTTTACCTGATGAGCCGGATAACATTGTTGGCTCATTCCGGATTGACCATGATTGAGGTCATGGCCACATGCATTACGCGGGGGGTGCAGCCGCTTCAGTACAGAGGCCACCCCATGTGGGATTTCAACAGGGAGGACGACGCCACCCGGTGCGGTCGCAAGGGGTCGGATTCGGCTGCCACTCTAATGAAGATCTTATCCGCTTTCTACAAGGGAGAAGAAGAGGAATCCTCTGGGTCAACCCAAGGGGCGGATTCTCCATGTACAGTCCTCCAAGCTGGGTGAGCGAACATTTTTTACCTGCCTACCTGTTTTCAAATTCCCATAATTGAGTACTCAGTCTAGTAATTCTAATGCAGGAGCTGCGCTAGACTGTGAAGGAGATAATCAGCCCTCCTCCACAACCCGAGGACCCGGAGCGATCCCTCAATCCGGACTCCCAAGAGGATCTGGACTTATGTGTGGAGCTAATTGATGGGGTGTTTCATCAACTGAGTAAGGACAATACCTTAGTGACCATCACGACGGACTATCCCGGACTACTTCCAGCCTCAAAGGTAACCGAGACCGGAGTCCCAGTACTTTCAAGAGGATCCATCCATGCCTTATTTTGAATGTCATAAACCAATAGTGTTTTGTTTTGCAGGGGAAATCCTTGAGGCGGAGGGCCGAGCCCGCGGTGGGCAGCCAACAAGGGCCGCTGAAGCCAGGCGGGCTAAAAAGAAGTGCGGACCAGATCGAGATTCCGGTGCAACGGTACGGCGTGAAAATTTAATGCCTAGGGTTTATGCCCTCAAGTCACACTAACGCTCATGCTCTCCTCAGGAAGAAGAGAGCCCGCCGGACTATATCCACCGGCCAGGCTTCAAGGCCGGGTCCGAAAGCGGAGGTGAACACGGGACGCGCATCGGAAGTTCCTCCGACAGAGGACGCAGACGGGCTATCTGCCACCAATTCAGAGGTGGAGAGTGCCATGAACCACATGCGTCGCTGGACTGTTCTTCGTGACGAATGTTTTTCCCCAGAGGCGTTGGACGTCTTTAATACGGGAGATGCGTACCTCCGTGCCGCTCAAAATGTTCTAGCCAGAGCCACAGAGCAGTATGTGAAAGACATACAGGTGAGTAAATCTGATGGTTATATATGTCAGTAGCCCCCGAGACTTGAAACAGTTAAGATAACTGATTTAAGGATCATATGTTATGCAGGATCTTACAAAAAAGAACACGCAACTGTCCCAGGAGCTGGAAGAGTGCAAGGCCCAACTCGAGGCCGCACTGGCCGCTTCAGATAGTGCCAAGGGGACCCCCTCAGGTAATATATGCTTTGAAAGATAATTCCGTTGTGAAATGCGGCATGTGTGCAATTCTAACGATAACAGTGCAGATGGTGCCGGAGTGAATCTGGACAAGCAACTACTCCTACGCCAACTAAAGGCTGGTGAGAGCGTGCTGACGAGGGTGAGGCAAGAGAAGAACAAACTTCAAGACGCCAATACCCAGATGGGCGAGGAACTAAAGGATGTTCGTGCTCAGCTGTCTGATTCCGTAAAGGAGAATCGACGACTTCGACGCGGCATTTTTAGTAAGTGCTTGAACGAATCTTCAAAAAAAAAGAGTTCGGCGAGGAAGTCGATTGACAGAGCTATGTCTGTAGATATGCTGACAGGTCGTCCTGCGGAGGAAATGCCTGGTTCAGTGGGGGACCTTCTTCCCGAGTTGTTCCAACTGCAGGAACGAGTTCGGCAGGCGATGCAAGGCGTCGTCCAGGCTATGTGGCCATCGCTCTCCATGCCCGAAGGCCTTGGAGAGCTTGCAGAGAAGCTGAAGGGAGTGCGGCAGCGCTTCCGATTATGGAAGATATCGGCCTGCCGTCAAGGTGCCAGGGAGGCCTGGGCCATGGTGAAGACTCGGTACACGAAGGCTGACCCGAACCACATGGCCAAGGTCGGCCCTGTGGGGCCCGATGGGAAGGAGATCCCTGTCAGTTTGGTGTATGGCCAGGTAGAGCTGGCTGCCAAGTATTCTCAACAGGACTATTAATTAGACAGCCTGTTGGATGGTATTGAAGAAGAATATACCTAGTATTATTGACTATGTAATTTAAAATGACATGTAAAATGCCTTCTAGCCGGATTGTAGATCTTTTGTCATTGCGGACCTTTTCGCTTCAACCTCTGGACCCGATAGTCCGGAGTGTGTCCGAATACCGTCTCGGTTATGTAAGAACTGGGGCATGCATGAAGACCAGGCGTAGGGGTCATAAGTGCTTTAGCAGACAAATGCCCAACTAGTTATGTTATATTACATGGTTAGTAAGAAACATCTTCCAGGGAGAATAGTTCCGTTAGGGGTTCCTTTCCCTGGGAGGCATGCCCTAAAGTGCATGTCCAGACTGCGAAAAGAAAGCAGAAAGGCATCTGGGGGCAGATAAGTGGACAAATGAAAAAAATCATCTTTTAGTTCACCGACCGAATATTCCCTTAAGAACGCTAGCTTTCGGCTTCACCCAGTCTGAGGTACACATCCGGCTGACCCGGCAGTAACAATCGCAGAGGTGCTCCCTTTACCACCTAGCCGAACAAACGGGAACGTAGGGGTAAGCACAGGAGTCAGGCAACCCAGCTTGGCCAAAACTTAAGTCATATCGATGCATATAATGGTGTATAAAAGGTTCATGCGGAAGTGTCACACATGTTTTGGCCATGAGGCCCGTTTATATAAACTTCTGATAAAGAAGCCCCCAGG
Source organism: Triticum aestivum (assembly GCF_018294505.1). Taxonomy (NCBI): domain Eukaryota; kingdom Viridiplantae; phylum Streptophyta; class Magnoliopsida; order Poales; family Poaceae; genus Triticum; species Triticum aestivum. Next base: position 291,009,877 of record NC_057807.1, read on the forward strand.
TATAATGAGCGCCGGTGGCGCGTCAAGTATGTGCGAACAACACACAGGGAAGCCCTTAAAGGCTTGGGAGAAAGAAGGGAGGGAGAAGGAGAGAAATACCAGGCAGCTAATTTGAAATAAATGGTAAAAAAAGGGACAGAGGAAGGAGACGAACACAGAGTCGGGCGCTATGTGTAGAATCTTCGTAGGTGTGTTGCGTTCCATGGGTTCGGCTCGAGTCGGTTGTCCGATGCGTTTTGCAGACGATACGCTCCACCAGTCAGGACTTGGTCGACTATGAAGGGACCCTCCCATTTGGGCTTTAGTTTTTCGTTTTTCTTGTCCGGCATGCGTAGTACTAGTTTGCCAACGTTATAAGTTTTGGCCCATACTTCTCTGCTTTGATATCTTCGAGCCTGCTGTTGATTGAATGCGGAACGGGCTTTTGCCATGTCGCGCTCCTCCTCCAATGCGTCCAAGTTGTCCTACCGATCGAGCTCGGCTTCTCTTTCTTCGTACATGCGCACGCGAGGTGAGTCATGAATTATGTCGCAGGGCAGGACTGCCTCTACGCCGTATACCATAAAAAATGGTGTGAATCCGGTAGTGCGATTCGGCGTGGTCCACAGCCCCCAGAGTACGGAGTCAAGCTCCTCTACCCAGTGCGTGTTAGATTACTTGAGGGATCACATTAGTCTGGGTTTGATGCCGCTCATGATGAGACCGTTGGCTCGCTCGACTTGACCGTTAGTTTGTGGGTGATAGACTGAAGCATAGTCGAGCTTGATGCCCATGTTTTTGCACTAGAGTTTAACTTCGTCGACCGTGAAGTTTGTGCCGTTGTCAGTTATGATGCTGTGCGGGACGCCGTAACGGTGTACAACCCTGGATATGAAGTCTATCACCGGTCCGGATTCGGCCGTCTTTACAGGCTTGGCCTCTATCCATTTGGTGAATTTGTCCACCATGACCAGTAGATATTTTTGCTTGTGGGTTCCTCCTTTAAGGGGTCCAACCATGTCAAGCCCCCAGACCGCAAAAGGCCAGGTAATGGGTATGGTTTGTAGGGCGGTAGGCGGCATGTGGCTTTGATTAGCGAATAATTGGCAACCGACGCATCGCTGCACTAAGCCTTGCTTACAAGTGCGCGGGCTGCGATGTGGTGTCCGCTGAGTCCGGCGTGAATTTCCGCCAGAAGGTTCCACCCTTCTTCTTCGGAGATACACCTTTGAAGGACTCTGGTGGTGCTTTTCTTATAAAGCTTTCCTTCGTGAACTTTATAGGCTTTAGATCGCCGCACTATGCAGCGTGCCTCATTTTGGTCCTCGGGGAGTTCCTGCCTAGTTAAGTAGGCTAAGAATGGTTCTGTCCACAGGGCAATTAATGCCATTATTACGTGGGCTGAGGGTGTGACTTCATTGATGGAGTCTTCCATTGTGTCATGGTGTTCGGGGTCAGGTAATACGGCTTGGTCCGGTTTGTTAATTCCGGATTCCCCTTCCCACTGTACGGATGGCTTGAATAACCTTTCCAGGAAAATGTTGGGGGGGGGACTGCATCGCGCTTTGCGCCGATACGTGCCAGGACGTCTGCTGCCTGATTATTTTTCCGGGCTATATGGTGGAATTCCAGCCCTTCGAACCGAGCTAACATATTTAGGACGGTGTTGCGGTAAGCTGCCATTTTCGAATCTTTTGCGTCAAAGTCTCCGTTTATTTGGGATATCGCGAGGTTCGAATCCCCACGCACCTCTAGGCGTTGAATGCCCATGGAGACTGCCATCCGGAGGCCATGTAGGAGGGCCTCGTATTCGGCTGCATTGTTGGAGTCCGTATACATTATCTGGAGTACATATTGGACTGTATCTCCTATTGGGGACGTCAAGACAATGCCAGCCCCCAGACCTGCCATCATTTTGGAGCCGTCGAAGTGCATGGTCCAGTTGGAAGATGTGTCATACTCTTTAGGGAGTTCGGCTTCAGTCCATTCCGCGACAAAGTCGGCCAAGGCTTGCGACTTGATGGCTCGCCGTGGCTTATATGTTATGTCGAATGGGAGGAGCTCAATGGCCCATTTGGCAATCCGGCCTGTTGCGTCGCGGTTGTTTATGATATCGTTAAGAGGTACTTCGGAGGCTACTATTATCGAACACTCTTGAAAGTAGTGTCGTAGCTTCCGGGATGCCATGAACACTGTGTATGCTATTTTTTGGTAATGCGGGTATCGGGACTTGCATGGAGTGAGGACAGTGGACACGTAGTACACTGGTTTCTGTACAGGGAATTTGTGTCCGTCCGCTTCTCGTTCGATGATGAGGACTGCGCTTACAACTTGGTGAGTTGCCGCGATGTATAACAACATTGGTTCGCCGATGTTTGGCGCGGCCAGGACAGGGTTTGTTGCCAGTATGACTTTTATTTCTTCGAGTCCGGCCGTGGCGGCATCCGTCCACTCGAAGTGTTCGGTGCGCCAGAGGAGGCGGTAAAGGGGTAATGCCTTTTCCCCCAAGCGGGAGATGAAGCGGCTTAGCACCGCCACGCATCCAGTCAATTTTTGTGTTTCTTGAGATCTTTTGGAATATCCAATTGTGACAGAGCTTGGATCTTGGTTGGGTTTGCTTCAATTCCTCTACCAGATACAATGAAGCCCAAGAGCTTTCCGGCTGGTACGCCGAAAACGCATTTTTCTGGGTTGAGCCTAATGTCATATGTTCGGAGGTTACCGAACGTGAGCCTCATGTCGTCTATTAGAGTTTCGACGTGTTTGGTTTTGACGACCACGTCATCCATGTACGCTTCAACTGTTTTGCCGATCTGGTTGGCCAGACATGTTTGAATCATGCGCTGATATGTCGCGTCGGCGTTTTTGAGCCCGAAAGGCATCGTGTTGAATCAGAATGGGCCGTATGGGGTGATGAATGCCGTTGCGGCTTGGTCTGACTCTACCATCTTGATTTGGTGGTAGCCAGAGTATGCATCGAGGAAACACAATGAATCGTGTCCTGCAGTGGCGTCGATGATTTGATCAATGCGGGGGAGGGGGAAGGGATCCTTTGGGCAGGCCTTATTTAGGTCTTTGAAATCGATGCATAGGCACCAGGATTTGTCCTTCTTTGGTACCATCACCAGGTTTGCTAGCCAGTCCAGATGTTTTATATCGCTGATGAATCCGGCTTCCAGTAATTTTGCTAGCTCCTCTCCCATGGCTTGTCTCTTGGGTTCGGAGAAACGCCGAAGAGTCTGCTTAACGGGCTTGAATCCTTTTAGGATGTTCAAGCTGTGCTTGGCCAGCCTGCGTGGGATTCCTGGCATGTCTGAAGGGTGCCAGGAAAAAATGTCCAATTTTCTCATAGCAATTCTCTGAGTGCGGCGTCTACATCAGGTGTTAGTTGTGCCCCGATGGAGGCCGTTTTTGTAGTGTCCGTTGGATGGAATTGGAACTTGACTATTTCGTCTGCCGCCTTGAAGGAGGTGGACTTGGATCTTTTGTCGAATATCACGTCATCCCTGTCCATCGTGGGAGCGCAACACAGTTAGTTCCTCGGCCTCCAGGGCTTCGGATAATGCCTTGAGGGCCAGTGCGGCTGTCTTGTTTTTGGCGTGTAGCGCTGTGTCCGGATCACTAGCAAGAGTGATGATTCCATTGGGTCCGGGCATTTTGAGCTTCATGTCCCCGTAATGGGGTATAGCTTGAAAATTGTGAATGCTTCTCGCCCTAACAGAGCGTGGTATCCGCTGCTGAACGGGGCCACTTGAAATGTGACCTCCTCGGATCTGTAATTATCCGGCGTGCCGAACACCACATCCAGTGTGATTTTTCCTGAACAGCATGCTTCCCGGCTGGGGATTATTCCTCTAAAGGTTGTGTTGCTTCTCTCAATGCGGCTCCAGTCTATTTCCATTTTTCGCAGGGTTTCCTCATAGATGAGGTTTAGTCCGCTGCCACCGTCCATGAGTACCTTAGTAAGCCGGAAGCCGTCCACTATCGGACTGAGGACCAGTGCAGCTAGTGCTCGGGCTGTCCGGAATTTAGGTTCGTCACTGGCATTAAAGGTAATAGCCGTGTCACTCCATGGGTCTATTGTTGCTACGTGGTAGACTTCGGTAAGGCCGCGGAGTGTTCGTTTCCTCGCATTGTTTGATGCGAAAGTCTCAAAGACTGTTGACACCGTACTGGCGTTTCTGGGATGGTGTTCTGCGGATTCTGGGTTTAGGAGCTCCTCGCCGCTTCTGGCCTCCTGCCGGAGTATCCAACATGCTCTAAGGCTATGGGTTGGTGTGACTTCCTCTATAGTATGAATTTTACAGGGTCCATTGAGCCATCCCTCCAGTATGGTTCCATACCCTATAGAGGGTTTTTGTTTTTTACTGTTTGTCCCAGGTGCTTGGCGATAATGTGCCCTTTTGTTCCGGACTGAGATTGTATTCGGGGTCGCATTGTCCCAGAAATTTGTTTCAGTTGTCCGAACGCTTTCTATCACACAGTACTTTCGTACTATGGATGTCAAGTCGGCGAAGCGTGTAATTTCGCGACGACTTATGGCGTTGAGGATTCCGATGTCCATGCAGTTGTTACGGAAGAATGAAATTGTGTCCTTCTCACGGCAGTCCTTTATCCTGTTCATAACCAGGAGGAATCTGGCCCAGTAGTGGTGTACTGTTTCCCCGGGATCTTGCCGTATTTGGGATAGATCCCTTATATTTGGGTAGGTGGGTGGATTTAAATCCGGAACCTCGCCCGATCTAAGACTCAGGGGCCAAGAAATTTCCGAATTCGGAAGCTTGTTTTCTTGGACGTTATTCAATGAATCAGGCCTGCTGCCTGAATTTAGGTTTAGGGCTTGGGCGACGTCCTCCCCTTCGTGGATGTCCGGCTTGGAGGGGTTGGGAATCCGGACACATCTGGTCCTTAGGATGGGCGAAGATTCGCCGCATTGTTCTTCCACCACTTCAACGTGGTGGGTGACCTGGGGAGAGTCGATCTCTCTCTGATCGGGTTTAAGCCCAATCTGGCCGTAATCTGTAGCGACTCCCAGGGCGGCGATGCGATCCAAGAGCTCGTTTAGGGAAGAGAGCTCCATCGGATCTAACTGCTCGGCAAGTTCCGAGATGATCTGGAGATTGCTTTCGATGACCCGAGAGGTCATCACCGGCGCGACGGACAAATAGGCGGTCATCAAAAAACTGCCTAGCCGGAGAGTTTGGCTAACAGCCAAAGCTCCTTTAGCAACAGCGCCGTCTTTAAAGACGGGGTGCGGCATCATTCCTGTCGGTGACGACACAGAGGAACTCTCAATGAAAGCACCAATGTCGGTGTCAAAACCGACGGATCTCGGGTAGGGGGTCCCGAACTATGCGTCTAGGCGGATGGTAACAGGAGACAAGGGACACGATGTTTTTACCTAGGTTCGGGCCCTCTCTGTGGAGGTAAAACCCTACTCCTGCTTGATTAATATTGATGATACGGGTAGTACAAGAGTTTATCTACCACGAGATCAGAGAGGCTAAACCCTAGAAGCTAGCCTATGGTATGATTGTTGTTCGTCCTACGACTAAAACTCTCCGGTTTATATAGACACCGAAGAGGGCTAGGGTAACATAGAGTCGGTTACAATGGGAGGAGATCTTCATATCGTATCGCCAAGCTTGCATTCCACGCCAAGGAAAGTCCCGTCCGGACATGGGACGAAGTCTTCAATCTTGTATCTTCATAGTCCGGGAGTCCGGCCAAAGGTCATAGTCCGGCCATCCGGACACCCCCTAATCCAGGACTCCCTCACCTACCTTAGAGGCAAGGCTCTATACACTGGAGTACTTTTGATGTGTCCCATCAACTTGCAGAACGAGGAGAAGCTTGCTTAGTACGCCGTCTCCCCACCCCACGGGCGCGGTGGCTCGCAGGATGAGGTGAAGCTTGCTCCTCCCTCACCCATGCGCGCGGTGGCTCGTAGGACAAGGAGAAAAATTTACTACTCCCTTCGTTTACTCCTCGTCCCTACACTATAGGAATCTGCTACTTTGCCATCTGCCACAGCGGACGGCAAAGCCAGGGACGGCGGACGGCAAAATGCTTTCCCGTCAGCGGCGGACGGCAAACAATGACGACAAAGACAGGGTCGGCAAACAGTCCCTTTGCCGTCTACTTTCTACGGCGGACGGCAAAGAGTGCTTTGCCTACAGCGGCGGACGGCAAAGAGGAGTGACGGCAAAATACTGGAAGTCCGCCAGCGTTAGTCCGTTAGGCGGCTAATGACGGCCTTTGCCGTTAGCCAACTGACGGCAAATTTGAGCGCCTCTTTGCCGTCCGCCTCTTTGCCATCAGCTTAACTTTGTCGTCCGCCAGGGTAGGCAAATTTGCCAAATGGCTCATCTCTGAGGAAGCACAGGTGGCTGCCACGTGTCCTCTTTGCCGTCTGCCACCGACGGCAAAGGGGTCTTTGCCGTCTGCCACGGACGGCAAAGAGCTTGTACTGCCTCTTTTTTATTCTTTTTTTCTTATATCCAACAATTATCACAGCATATATATCACAACACATATATATCCATCACATAAATATCCAGCACATATATATCCAACATAATAAATCTCCAGCAAATATATATCCATCCATACATACATAGTAGGTTGCACATAGTCCCATCAATCCATACATATTAGAATATGCAAAGTTTCATCATAGCAATCTAGTTTCATCATAGCAAGCGAGCAGAATACAAGAAGTGCATCAAAGGAAAAAACAAGCAATCCATCATAGGATGCTGGCTTCCGTGAAGTGAATGAAACCTGCAAAATGACAAATAAGAAAGTTAGAAAAAGAATAGAAGAAGAAGAAGAAGACTACAAGAAGAAGTATATGCCATTTATTAGCTAACTTAGGTGAACTGGATCATTTATGAGCTAAATTAGTTGAAATGGATCGTTTATGAGCTAAGTTAGGTGAAATGGATCGTTTATGAGCTAAGTTAGGTCAAATGGGTCGTTTATGAGCTAACCTAGGTGAAATGGGTTGTTTATGAGCTGACCTAGGTGAAATGGGTCGTTTATGAGCTAACCTAGGTGAAATGGGTCGTTTATGAGCTAACCTAGGTGAAATGGGTCGTTTATGAGCTAACCTAGGTGAAATAGGTCGTTTATGAGCTAACCTAGGTGAAATGGGTCGTTTATGAGCTAACCTAGGTCAAATGGGTCGTTTATGAGCTAACCTAGGTCAAATGCATCATTTATGAGCTAACCTAGGTGAAATGGATCATTTTGGAGCTAACTTAGTTGAAATGGGTCGTTTATGAGCTAACTAAGGTGAAATGCCACGTTTTTGAACTAACTAAGGTGAAATGGATCGTTTTTGAGCTAACTTAGGTGAAATGGGTCATTTTAGAGCTAACTTGGATAAATTGGATCACTTGTAAGCTAACTAAGGTAAAATGAGTCATTTTAGAGCTAACTTAGGTAAAATGGATCGTTTATGAGCTAACTAAGCTAATTATGCAATTTTTGACATAAGTAAGCTTATTAAGTCATTTTGAAGGAAAATAAGCTAACTCTAGGTCATTATGGTAAGCATATTGGAGGAAATAAAGCTAAGTCTAAGTCTAGAGAAACTTACCGTGATCAGGGAGGTGTAGGAGCGGACTGGCTCGTGCCGGTAGCTGGAGAAGGATCATGCGATGCATTTCTGGAGTTAAGCTGCACCAAAGATCATTTCCAATGTCTCGTTAGCATTATGACACTCAAATGTTAAGACTAGCAAGTAATGTCCATTCAAATTAAACTCACTGTGCTCCCAGGAGCAATCACTGGCATCGGCGGAACAGTCTGACCGGACTTCTCGCACACAGACTGCACATTTGGTTTTCACAACAGAGTGATACTAGTTAGTAATGAGACTCAAATGTTAAGACTAGCAAGTAATCTGCAGAAGAAACTTACCACAAGGAGCTCGTACATGGCCCTTTCCTGCATGTCATTCCGTGCCCTCTCCTCCTCCAACATCTTTGTCGTCCTCTCCTCCAACTCCCGCTGCCTCTCCGCCGCCTCCGCCAGAAGTTTCTCCGTTCTATCTCTCTCACTCTGTATAGCAGCCTGCAACACCACTCACATGACCATTTGTAATCATTGATGGAAGCGCACACAATGTAATGGAGAAAGATAGCTGAGTACTTATAACTAACCTTGAACGTGAGTTGGACTGGCCATTCACGAGGCCTTATCTTAGGAGCGGAGCTCGACTGGCGCGCCTTGATCTCCGGGAGTGTGCTAGGACAACGGATAAGTCCATCTCCCATGGCTATGGAGCCATGGGACCTCCCGCCACTAATATCATCAGCAGCTCTGTATCAATGGGACCCTAGCTCGGGTTAAAGTCCTCCCCTTTCCTCGCCTTCCCCTGATCTCTATATTGCACGAGCTTGTCATGGGCGGAGATGTTGGTGAAGTTCTTTGGATCATCGAGGTCACACGCAGAGAATGCCTTGACTTTCTTGTAAGAGCCAGTGTGGGCCATGGCATACAGGTCGTACACCTCTGGCACCTTATCCGCCTTATTGTAGCATGCCTGAAAGAGAGAAACAAAGTAAATTAGTAATTAAAGGGCTAAAGCTAGCATGATGAATGAATTGCATGAATCATGAAGCAAACCACATACCCAGTTCCGCCCGTACTGAAATAAGTTGGAGCTGCCTTGGTGGTGTGGCACACCTTCCATTTGGGCACGTTTGTCCTTGGCCTCGTTGTGGGTGGCCTGCCATTCTTTTGAGCACCACGCATTGACCAACACCTCCCAACAATCCATCCGATCCACACACCATCTCGGAGGGGCCTAAGTTAGCAAATAGAAACTTCAGCACTACGACTATGAATTACTAAATGAAGAAAGTAAGTACAAGGCCTTAAGAACTACCTTCATGTACTGCTCCTTACTCAAGAACTTATCGCGGCACTCCTGCTTGGGCTTCTTGATACCACGCCCGGCGTAGTACTCTCGAACAGCCTGCACCCGAGCCTCATGCCGTAAGTTCTAAAGTAGGCGCTTGCACACCTTGTGGATAACATCTGCCGCCTCCTCCTCGTATCCCTCCTCACACCTATAGAATGTCTGCAATCAAATGAGACAATATTGATTAGTACAATTAATAACTAGCTAGTTGAAGATTTTTAATTGTGTAAAGGAGAAATTACCCAGAACTTTCTGATCACCACGTCTGCCCTCGTCTTGCACAAGACACCGTCGATAATCTCACACGGCGGGGCCGGGGCAGCCAAGTAGTGCTCCCAACTCAATCCAACCTCTGGAAGCTGTCCCTCACCAGGAAACGTGACAAACGCCGGAAAGTTTTGCCGAATCAGAACTCCAAGGACGGAGTTGGGCCGGCGGACACTTTCATGGTGGCCCCAATCCCTGCAGCATGACAAGGCCAATGCATTAGTTATTTGAAGAAACGTGAATGCAGAAGGTACAAAAAGATTAAATGCACTTACCTCTCCCCATTAGGGAAAATCAACCACCTCTGCTCGCGGGTCGCCGGCATGGACGGGAGCCGTGTAGCACCACGCTGGTAGACATTGCCCCCCTCCTCCCCCTCCTCCTCAAAATCAGTCGTCTCCCCGCCATCATCAGCATGGCCACTCGGCTCCCCGCCATCATCAGCATGGCCACTCGGCTCCTCAAGCTGACCCGACCAAGTACCCCATCCAGACGTGTTCTCCTCCGGGGTCTCGTGGGCCCAACTCTCGTGGGCCGAAGGCCCGTCGACCCGAGGCTCATGGGCCGAAGACCCGTGGACCGGAGGCTCGTGGACCGGAGTCCGTGTAGCCTCCTCCTCAGACGAGTCCACCCTAGCAGTCACGTGCTCGGGTGAAACAGCTGGGGTCGGCAGCGAGGAAGGCGCCGTAAGAGTCACCCTACCTCCTCGTCCCCTGCTGGGCACCACGGTCGACGAAGAAGGGCCCGGCGGTGTCGCCATACTGTCCAGCACGCTCGACGGAGAGGTGCGTGTGGAATGGAAGACCTCTCACCACGCGCCGACGAAGAAGGGGCCTCGGCGCGCTCCCGACCAGCGCCCACCATCTTTCAACACCTGCCATGACAAAGAATAAACGAAATTAGTACAACATAAAAAAAAGTACCGACATGAATAATAGTATGTATATCACTTAAGTGTATCATCATCAAGTACAACATAAAAAAATTGAATACCTGACACTACTAATAATCTCGATCAGTATCATCAATAAATGCATAATCATAATCATCACTATAATCAATGATGGGCTCATAGGGTTCATTGGCATGCAACCTACACTCTAATAGGTAATGATAGGTCCTAATCCCACCCGTGTATGTGTAGATTGGGTTCATTTTCCCATGCTATGCTCCGGAATCGACGCAAAATTTCGGCAGCACCTCCCTGCTGTCGGGGTGCCGTGTTGGGGTCGGGGTCGGGGTGTCGGGTCGGGGTCGGGGTGTCGTGTCGGTGTCGGGGTGGGGTGTCGGGTCAGGCTCGGGGTCGGGGTGTCAGTGTCGGGGTCGGGGTCAGGGTCGGGGTGTCGGGGTCGGGGTCAGGGTCGGGGTGTCGGGTCGGGGTGCCGTGTCAGTGTCGGGGTCGGGGTGTCGGGGTAGGGGTCTCGGGGTCGGGGTGTCGTGTCGGGGTGCCGGGTCAGGGTTGGGGTGCCATGTCAGGTCGGGTTTTTTTCCTCTTTTTTCCTTTTCTTCTTCTTCCTCTTCTTCCTGTTCTTCCTTTTCTTCCTTTTTTCCTTCTTCTTCTTCTTCTTCCTCCTTTCCTTTTTCCTCTTCTTCTTCTCGTCCTCTCCTCTTTCTTCTTCTTCTTCTTCTTCTTCTTCTTCTTCCTCTTCTTCTTTTTTCTTCTCCTCCTCCTCTTCTTCTTCTTTTTTCTTCTCCTCCTCCCCTTCTTCTTCTTCCTTTCCTTTTTCCTCTTCTTCTTCTCCTCCTCTCCTGTTTCTTCTTCTTCTTCTTCTTTCCTAAAACTGAACTAAACCTAAAACTAAACCTAAAACTAAACCTAAATCTAAAATTAAAACTAAAACTAAAACTAAATCTAAACTAAACATAAACCTAAAACTAAAAAAACAGAAAAAAGGAAAAAAAAACTAAATCTAAACCTAAAACTAAACTAAAACTAAACCTAAAACTAAACTAAAACTAAAACTAAAACTAAATCTAAACTAAACATAAACCTAAAACTAAAAAAACAGAAAAAAAGGAAAAACAGAGGAGGTAGAGCTCACCTGGGCCGATGGAGGAGGTGGCCGGTGGAGGAGGGGGGCGGGGCGGCCTGGGGCGGCGGCACCGGGCCCGGGGCGGTGGGGCGCGGGGGGGCCGGGGCGCCAGGGGGCCGGGGTGCGGCGGCGCCGAGACGGCAGGGCAGCAGGGGCGACGGGGCGAGGGGCTAGTGGGGCGACGGCGCCGGGCGGCAGTGGCGACGAGGCGGGGGGCCGGTGGATGAGGGGGGCGGGGTGGCCTGGGGCGGCGCCGGGCCCGGGGCGGTGGGGCGCCGGGGGGGGGGGGTGCGGCGGCGCCAAGACGGCAGGGCGGAGGGGGCGGCGGGGCGGGGGGCCGGTGGAGCGACGGCACTGGGCAGCAGTGGCGACGAGGCGGGGGGGCAGTGGAGGGGGGGGGGCGAGGCGGCCTGGGGCGGCGGCGCCGGGCCTGGGGCGGTGGGGCGCGGGGGGACCGGGGCGCCGAGGGGCGGGGCGCGGCGGCGCCGAGACGGCAGGGCGGCGGGGGCGACGGGGCGGGGGGCCGGTGGGGCGACGAGGCGGGGGGCCAGTGGGGCGGCGGGGCGGTGGGGCGACCGGGCGGCGGCGCGTGTGTGGGAGCAGGGAGAGAAACCGAGAGAGAGAGAGGGGGGGCGGGGTGGGGCACGCCGTTAGATATGTTAAATGTTTGCCGTCCGCCCTCTTTGTCGTCCGCTTTTTTGCTCTTTGCCGTCCGCACGGCAAAGAGGGGGGGGGCGTTAAGTATTTTTTAAGCAGCTCCTTAGTGGGCACCCTCCCTCTTTGCCGTCAGCTAGCCGACGGCAAAGAATCTTTGCCATCCGCTAGCGGACGGCAAAGAGCTGGCTGATGGCAAAGACTTTCTTTGCCATCAACCATTTCTTTGCCGTCCGCTTTTGGGTAGCTGATGGCAAAGAGCTTCTTTGTCGTCTGCTAGCAAACAGCAAAGATCTGGCAGATGGCAAAGTAGCTGATTCCAGTAGTGCTACTAGCTTGGTTATAGAGATTATATCATATTGTTTGGAATATATATGACCTTTAGTAGATTTCAATATGAACTACTAATACATACTCCAAACACTGATGTATATAGACGTATTTTAGAGTGTACATTCACTCATTTTGCTCCGTATGTAGTAGCACTCTCCCTCGCCCCTCGACCCTCGCCCACGTGGTGGACGTGCAGCAATTCATTCGGTCTCATATAGCCAGAACAATATATACTGCACTACCATTATTGCTCGACTTTCCGAAGAGGCGAAGAGCCAATCGCAAGGTTAATATTTTGGAGATGCCAAGCGCAAGGTTATAGGAGAACGAGGAGTAGGTGCCGCGTCATTTATAAATATATATTTTTCTTCAGTAGCACGTACGCAATATGATAGGTTCATATGGAGAGAAAAGGAAACCGCTCCACTATATACATAGTCAGGACGGGCCAGCCTACACAGTTGCTTGCTGGGGTTGCTCTCTTCACACTCTCTTGCACAAAACGACTGTGGCCACATCTCTAACATCCCAGCGGATCACGTCCGCTTGGGTAAGGGGTGGATGCTTAGTGTAGATGCGGTAGCCGTCACCGACGGTGAAAACCCACTGTCGGCACGTCCCGATCAGGGGTCCCCGCCGTTCTCTCTCACAAAGTCGGTGAGGTTGCCTTCGTCCCTTGGTCACCGCCGCGACGTGGGCAGTTGCCGCCTCCCGCCGCCCTCCTCAAGGTTGAGCTACGTCCCTCAGGTACAACTCCCTTTACAGCCGGCTTGCACCACTGCTCCAGCTGCCCACATCACTTCCTGTGGATATTTCTCTACTTCTTTGCCCCGCACATACCTGATACCTCTACTGGCTTCTACGTACTGTATTTGTGATGAGTTTATGTTTCATCATCTAGTCCTAGTAATCTTATTCTAATCATGCTTCTTCAATTTCTTTGCCACAGGGATGCTCATCTCGATTTTGGTGAAACTGCACAAAATGATCCGATGGTGAAAAGGTTGCAAACATCATTTTTTAGGAAGCTCGAACGTTGCCAGCAAATTGAAGCCTGGTCAGGGTTCACGGTTCAAGGGCTAGGGACTGCATGGATCGTTTTTTTCTTTAGCTGCCTCTGTTCCAAAATAAGTGTCAACTTCAGTAGTACTACAACTTTGTACTAAAGTTTGCACAAAGTTGAGACACTTATTTTGGAACAGAGGGAGTACATATTTGCTATGATGTGTCAATCATTGAGATGCAATAGCATGCATGTTAGTCTCCTTTGTATTTGATGAAATGTTGCAACGGGCAACCTTGGACGCAAGATACATGTAACAGGAGCTGGAAGCTTCATAGCATTGTACAAATTTATCTCGCTGATAAATTACAGTACGTACTAGTACTATACTAGTACTTCCTCCGTTCCTAAATATAAGTCTTTGTAGAGATTTCACCATTAACCACATGCGGATGTATATAGATGCATTTTAAGTGTAGATTCATTCATTTTGTTCCGTATGTAGTTCACCTAGTGGAATCTCTACAAAGACTTATCTACTAGTAATAGCTAGCCCCCACTACTAGGAATTGTCTATCCTCTCCTTGAGCCACATCATCAAAATTTACGTAGCCGTTAGTTGAAGTAAATCAGTCATAATAGCCGTCTGATCTAGACGTTGAGAGGCTCCGCACTAAGCCACATGCAAGCATGCAGAAATACCGTGGCACATGCATGTGAGTGAGTTTTAAATCACATCAACATGTCTGCATGCAAGCATGCACCGGTAGCATGCATGTAAGTGAGCTTTTAAGTCCCATTAACATGTAAAAAAGAAAAATATAATCCCATTATGCAGTAGGAGTTCTCTGATCTTTTTTCCTTACGTGGGATGATCTAAATGATGATGGGAGTTTATTTAGTTTGGCTACCACATTTGTCATGCGGTTATAGATTTTTTTTAGTTCTATGAAATCGATAATTTTGCGTAGAGAGATATACCGCTGTTCCGCGGCAACGAGCGGGGACTCATCTAGTAATATTTAGGAACTGAGGGAGTACTATGTAAAGAGTTAGGTGTCGCACAGTGATAGTGTGAGGTGGGCCATGTAATCCCTGAGCCTGCGTGTTTTTACTGCTCTTGCACTCCTCCGCTGTAAGAATGGAGAAAATTGTAATCTACTACCTCCTTTCGCCGAAAGCATGGGACATCCAGCAGTCCTACCACCTCAGTAGTAAAGACCAATGAGCCGTCAAATCACATAGACCCAGCAGTAAGTTGGACGGACGAAGAAACCATCACTCTTGCGCCAGTGAGAGGTCGCGTCCGCTCTGCCCGGGCATGAATGCGGCACCGATTCTTTGGAGCGGCGCTTACCGTTTTGGGAGGGAAGCACGCGCGGGCGGTGTAGGGGCTTTGGGTGGGCCAGGCTGGTCAGGAGCAGGCGTGGCAGCTGTCCGCATGTCCCTACCGGACACGCCTGGAGACGAGAGGATGCACCGACTCTCGCGGCTAAAATCATACACTACACACCATATCTCTGTAGGAGTAGGTCGATCTGTCGCACTCTCTAACACACACATGTTGTTAAACACACACATGCACACGCACGCACCTTGGTCCCGTTTCACCTTCTAACGTGACTTATTACACCTAGACGGAGGGAGTAGTAAGTATACGAGATACGGTGGCACACTGACTTAAGTCGAATACAAGTGCCCAAAATTTGTGTGCATGTTATAATAAGGATTCACTTAAAATAGTACATGAGCGAACAGAGGGATCAATTGGACAGTGTTCCCGAGAATTAGCGAGATGTGTGAGGTAGTAAGATACACCGCTGGCGCTTTTAATTTTTCTTATTAATTTGTTTGTTTCACCCTTTTCCTGGTGGGGCCCAACATACTACGTGGAGAGAGGTAAGGTGACTAAGGCTGCATTATTTCTGCACCACTGTGGATAGTCTTACCACCAAAGCCACATGACACGATTATGATTGAAATCCTAATGACTCCCACACACACAAAAAAAACACGGCATGCTTGTCACATGAATGCAGGAATGTATAAAAGGTTATTTTCCTCTCGTTGAACATAACGGGAGGGTTGTGTAGCTGGTTAGCCTGTTCGCTCATCAAACTTGAGGTCTCGGGTTCGATAACTACACTTGAGCATAATTTTTGCCAGGAGGATTCTTTGACTGGTCAAAATGTTTTCTAGGGTTTGCACGCTTCACACTCTCTCTCCAGTATATATATACACGCTGGATCCTCAGCGCTTGTACTTGCTCTCTTCACACTCTCTCGCCCTCTCCCGCTGGAGCCTCAGCGCTTGTAGTTGCTCTCTTCACACTCTCTCGCCCTCTCCAGATCTAAACAAGACTTCGTTGGCCTCTCTCTCCCCTCACTGCTGCTCAAAGAGCCGGCAGGATCCGTCCGCCGGGAAGGGAAGGAGGCTTAACGCTATCGCCGTCGGCGAGGGAGGGAATCCACTACCGGCGTTGCTGTTCACTTTCCACCCAGCGGCGGCACGGGAGGGCCTCCGACCCCTTCTTCTTCACTGTCGTCCCGTCACCCACCAAACCACGCCCCAAGAACCTTAAGGTATATTTTACTTACTCCACATGCATTGCTCTAGCTGCATGTATACCATGAATCTAGGACGTGGTTCAAAGAGGAAAGGAGTGGGGGAAAGTAGTGGGAAAAGTTGTATATAGCATGAATCTAGGACGTGGTTCAAAGAGGAAATTAAGGGGGAAAGTTGTATAGCATGAATCTAGGACGTGGTTCAAAGAGGAAAGGAATGGGGGAAAGTAGTGGGGAAAGTTGTATCACATAAATCTAGGACGTGGTTCAAAGAGGAAAGGAAGGGGCGAAAGTACTAGTTCAAAAGGAAAGGAAGGGACCCGGCTGTAGAGTTTGAGCAGGACTAGATTTGCTGCGTTCACATAGGGAAAGGTGTCTAAAGATAACAAAACTGGGACCAACACAAATATGCTCCTTGGTTGTTTGTTGTTTGTTGCAACATACTGTGCATGACCACAGTACATCGGTAGATGCACATGGTGCTGGTGCGTCCACTGTCCCGTGCTACTCATTAGCTGTTAATCTATGGCCCTGTTTGGTTAAAAACTCCCTAGTCCCCACCTGCTTGGTTCCAGGGACTAAACATGGACTAGAGATTATTAAATGACATGATAAAAGACCATGTTACCCCTAGTAATGAACTAATAGAAACAAGGTGCGATGCGTGGCAGGGGCAACTATTGGAAAAAGTCCCAAAAAGACTCCCTCGGGGTCTTCTTTCTTTATTCCCAAATGCCCACTTTTAGTCCCGAAAAGTCCCTCCTGTTTTGTTTAGATGTGACTGACACCGAGTTTTTTTAGTCCCTACACCAAAATGTCCCTGTAAACAAACACCCTCTAATAATGCCGCTGGAAAATTGATGCAATGCCACAGTTAAAAGCAAATTACATGTTTAACGAATTTTATTGTTAATATAATCTCTATGTTAATATTAATCAATGCCACCATTTGAGAAATGCTATTGTCTTGCTTTATTTCCCATTTAGATAAGGTAGATGCTTCTTTTTGTTGGCTTCTGTGTCATCCACCGTTATTGACCACTAATTGTTTCCTTTGCACCTCTGCGTAAACAGGGTTATCTACTTCACCTCGTTGCCATAGTGACTTTTTGTTGCACTGCACAAAACACTTTTTCTTTAAGAGTGTTTTGTGCAGTTCAACCAAAATGTCACACCGACAATGTTGCTTGATTGCTTGATCTTAGTGGAACTGCACAAGAGGAGATCTTACTTCTTATCCGTTAAAGTGAATTTGGTTCAGATCTTCTTCTTGTGAGTTGTTTGAATTCCGCATCATGAGAGGTCAGTAGTAGCCTTCTTTCACATGATTCTGCAGTGTGCTTTCATATGTTGTGCTACTTGTACGATAATGTTGCTTGATTTTAGTGAACTGCACAAATGGAGACAAGACTTCCAATCTGTATGTGCACCATAATATCCCATTGAGGTAAGATAAGGATATTTCACAACTGCTGGCATGTATTTTGCCACTTTCATCGGAAAATTAAGTTTAGTACTATACTTGTGCTCCCTAATTGACATGCCAAATCTTACATTGAAGGTGAAGCTTGTCTATTATTGAACCAAGTGATGAAGGGGAAGAACAAGCGGAAGAAAAACAAAAATCAACTCCTGGTGCTGTAATGAAGCACTGGAACTGTGATGACACAAGTAATGATATAGTTTTGCATCTTAATTTATTGCTATGGCTGGAACGAGCAATTGTTTTGCCACTGATTTGATGCCATACGTAATTATCTCTACTTGTGCAAATAGGGATCTTCTTTGAAGATACCATATATTTTAGTGGAACTGCATAAGAAGATGTTGGAAACATTAAACTAATCGAGGAGTATATAGTAAGCATGGCCACCCCCGTAGATAGCAACAGATGGTTCCCGAGAAGTGCTTCATCTGTATGCTCTACACAATCAGCCTCCTGGCAAATGTTGGTACTCACCCACTGATTTCATCCATATGATTGAGCTTTGTCATCTCTATTGGTGTTGTGCTACTGTTTAGATACATTCATGAAAAGGTGGTATTGTCCTTGAGAAGTGCTTTATCTGTGCTGTTTTAAATATTTCCTTTCCTTTTTTTGAGCAAACAGGGATCATCTTCCTCTGAAGAAGAATATGGAGTACGTGAAGTGACTAGTTCCGATTATGCCAGGATGAAGAAGCCCTGTCTATCTTCTCATCAGAAGGAGCAGTTGAAGGATGGTTACATTACTCCCCACAAGACCAAGCTAACTTCAGCTCAGAAGGACTAACAAATCTCCATTTTTTTGCTGTGATGCGCGAGTACAATGTTGTTCTAGGATTCTTTCTGGTGAGTTCCATTTTTCTAAAAGTGTTCTCTACATGGACCATGTATGTTCCTGTTGAAACTGTCAATTCATAGTACAGTTTGCTTTATACTAATCACTTTTTTGTATTTGTGCAGACAGGGGTGCTCAGCTTGATTTCAACGGGAACTGCACAAAATGTTCATGAATACATCGAATCATCCATTTCCACCACAAGAAAGGAGGTGCCCATAAGTTCAAGGCGTTGCAACATATAATGGCGAAATCATACAAGCTATGCGCGAATTTGGTTGATTTTGGTGGAACTGCACAAAAAGAACAGCTGGTTTATTTGGCACGTGGTGCCATATCAAAATTCGAACTGATGGCAAACCCTGCCCATTCCACAATCATAGGCATTTGATATTTTGGAATGGGACAACCTTGTCAAATTTTGCTCATTGATTTTAGCAAGATATGCGTTTGATATTTTCGAATGGGACGCCCTTTGCTGTCAGGAGCGGCGATCAATTTTTTCTTTATTCTTTAGTTGTGAAGTAAATATTGCCTCTGACATGTGAGTCGCTGAGATGCATAATCATCGATTGTTTTGAATGTTCTCTATGAATTGCCAGGCCTGTGTGTTTGATTGCAATGTACAGAAACGCTAAAAAGCTGCTCAAACTCTTTGTACTCCTTCTGTTCCTTTTTACTTCGCACATTGTGAAAGTGCATACTTTTTGTATAAGATTGGTCAAAGTAGAGATACTCTGACCGCAGACAAAACTTGTATGCGGACTAGATTGACCGGAGGGAGTACATGTGAAACTGCTGCAAACGTGGTGATCACCCTAGGAATAATGCTAGTACGTATTGTTTTGCATGTTCATCAAATGCTAGTGATATAGGAATTCAAACTAATCAAAATAAATTCATTCATACACGGTCGGATTTCATATAAACATGCCGGATTTCATTACATTTCATACATTCTTCAACTAAAAAGGGGTGTTTGTGGCCGCATGCATCTCCCAGATGCAGAGGCCGGGGGTCATCCTCCTTTTCAAAAAAACTAAAAAGGGGTGCGCTAGAGGTATAATTAATTAACCGAAGCTACCCACCTGTGTCCCGCTGAGCCGAACAGAAGCTTCAGTGACTTAACTGCACGTGCAGTTGCATAACTGACATGTGGCCTGTTGGGCCCATGTGTCAGTCAGCCAACTGCACCAGCAGTTAAGTAGAAGCAGCGTTCTTCTCCAGCGCAGCTCTCCGACTCCACGTCGCCGTCAAGAAGCTAACCGGCCGTCAATGGTCAACCCGCCTAGCTTGGCTTCAACCGGAGGGTAGCAGCGGTGGCCTTACTTGGACCCGAGCAGCGGCGACCTACCGTGTTCTACTCTTCCTCGTTTTCTGTGTGGCGCGGCCTTGTTGGCAGTGGGGTGGGGCCTCGGCGGAGCCAGCGATGCCTTTGTCTTGTTGCCGGCGGGCGGCGCCTCAGCGGAATAGTGGAAATCCTCCCCCACGTTGCCGGCAGGGTGGGGCCTCGGCTGAGCCGGTGATGTCCTCTGCCTTGTTGTTGCTGGGGCGGGGCCTCGACGGAGCCGACGGTGTCCTCTACCTCGTTGTTGGCGCCGCGGGGCCTTGGCAGAGCCGGCGGTGTCCTCTGCGTCGTTGTTGGTGGGGCGGGGCCTCGGCGGAGCCGACGGTGTCCTCTGCCTCGTTGTTGGCACCGCGGGGCCTTGGCGGAGCCGGCGGTGTCCTCTGCCTCATTGGTGGCGCCGTGGGGCCTCGGCGGAGCAGGGCGTCGTCGACGCCAGCAGAGCGGGGACTCGTCGGAGCCGGCATTGTCCTCTGCCTCATCCTCGGTCTCGCCAAACAGCGCCTCGCCCGCTTCATCGCCCTCTTTGCTAGCCTCTTTGTAGGCGGCCGCAGCCTCGGCCACCCGCATACGGTACCGCCAGCGCTCGAGGCGGCCCTTGCGGGCGGAGAGGTATGAGTCGAGCAGCGCCTCCTGCTCCGCACGCTCCGCGGGGATCTGCTCCTCCGCATGCAGGTGCTCCTGGAGGAGATGGTGGTTGTAGGCGGCGTTGGCCTGCGCCTCCCGGAACTGCTCCTCACGCATCTGCCTCACCCTGTCCATATATTGGGCACGGGCCTCGCCGCTGGTCATGGTGCAATGCACCGATGAGGATGGCGCGGAGGAGGGGGTTGGCGCCGGATCGTCGACTACCATGTTCTCCATTGGGACGTCGTCGTCCTCCGGCTGCCTGCCGGCCAGCCGGTCAGCAGCAATGGCTACTATCTCCTTGTGGTCCATCGTCCGCCCATCCCGAAGAGCGCTGGAGCGCGAGGAAGCCATGGTGGGCAGTAGTGGTGTGGACAGGAGAAAGGGAACGGATGCGGATGACTGCGGCTATGGCCGGCGCAACAGTTTATATAGCAATGGTGGGCGGGCAGAGGGACGGACGTGTGGCGCTGGAGTAGCCGCCTCGGCAACCACGTATCATTAATGTGTGCGGCAGATGGATGAACGGACGACACTTGTGTCGTTTGAAGGCGGAGCAATCGCCTGCACCGGGAAGTGGGGCGGCCGGCGCTGACTGTTTCGGGCGGAAAGCGCGCGTGGGCGAGGAGATGACTTTACTTGGATAGGATGACAATGGGGACCCACCAGGTCCATAGCCTAACGTACGCAAGTGCCTCCTTATTATATATATATATGTATATAAAACTATAATTTATTTTGCTTCCTCCTGGTTTCCTGACATCACGGTCCCACACCATTGTCAACCTATGTACTCCTTTCGGGTTTATAGGGCTTATCTCAAAATTTAATTTTTCATTTTATAAGGCTCAATTTGGTTGTTTTCCATCACATGTTCAGATTCCAAGGTGCATTAAATCATTGCATGCAAGTATTAAGACAAATTGACCAATGCATGTACTTTATGCATGCATGCATTGCAATTAATGCATTGATAAACATAATTTTTTGAGGATAACAAGAGCATTAATTGGGTGCTTTTGCAAAACTACAAAAAGTATTCCACCACTCGCCATCTACCTTGATTGGTGAGATTTTTGAATGGAGCATTATAAACCGGAAAGGAGGGAGTAGTCAATAAACGAGAGAATTGCACAAGAATCGGCTGACAGCTGGGACCAAGTAGCTCGAGCAGTATTTGTGTTTTTGAGGTGTGAGCACTGCAGAGTTTTTCGATGTTTACCCCAGATATTAATTTTTCTCCTCTGAACAAGAACGAAAACATCACTGCAAGTATTAACTGGGCGGGATGTGGCCCGTCTAGCCCAGGTCAGATATCCAGCCCAGATATTAATTTTTTTCAAGCTGAAAATGGCTAGCCCAGCTATACTTTTTTAGGAATACCCAGGCAAGGTCAAGTTGTTATTCTCCGCCCAGCTGGGCTGCAAATCTTTCCTAGGAGGGATGCATTAGGCTTAACAAGAAAATGGGCTTTAAGAAATAATATGGGATGTAATTATAAAAACTGGGTAGTAATTATAAAAAAAATGCACCAAGCAGTGATTACTTTATAAAATATTATTTTTGGAATATTGAAAATTTTAATTTCATTAATTGTTGCGAGCGGAATGTTTCGTTGGATTTTTACGCAATATAAATTTATATTGAAATTGTATTTAATCTGACTAGAAATTTCGGGATAAAAATATTCGGATCCCATCAAAATGTGGGAAATTTTATTGAATTCTGTTTTGAACTGTTGGTTGAAATGGGTTGTACTTTTAACAAACTGTAAATGGGCTGTAGTAAATTCCATTAGAATTCAAAAATGTGCTACACATTTTTGCAAATCTCAAATGGGCTATAAGTTCTCTGCCACACACTTCTGGCCTTACTAAGTTGACGCGTCCCCTAAAAAAATAGAGTTGACGGGTATGCAAGGCTTTGTCAACTTATAGTCAACACACGGTTCTAGCAGTAGTGGCCATTGGATGTCCATCCAACAGATGCCGTGCTTCTTCTTCAATCTCGGATATTCTAGCTTCACCCACCCAAAAAATGATTCATCCCCTGACATCTGGGGCGCACCATTTCGGAAGCTGACCTGCGGGCCTACTAAGTTGACGTACCAAGGGCTTTGTCAACTTAGTCAATATAAACGATTCTAGCTGCAGTGATCGTACGATGTCCATCCAACGACCGTAGTGCTTCTTCAACCTCTGGTCTTATTGCTTCAGCCGCCCAAAGCAGCGCCGGTCGTGCCGCCTGCTCCTGCCTCCCGTGGCCGGCTGTGCTGCCGCGGAGGCCGCACCGCCCCCTACTACTCCCACCGCTGGCCAGGCCATCCCTCCACTCACCGACACCCCCTGTTATTCTGCAGGGATGGCAGCGCAGCCGAACCAGTGAACCCTCGTACTCGTCTCCGCGTGTGCATCCACTGCCGCGTCTTCCCCGGCTCCACGTCGTCCCCTTCCTAGGCCTCGCCGTCGTCCACCGCCGTGGTGCTCTCGGCGCAGCGTGGTCAACGTGGTCAAGGAACGACTTACATCGGACGTGGACTGTATGTGGAGAGGCTGACAGCTGGGTCCACGGCAGCCGCAAGGAAGTGTCTCCTTATTACGCGCAAAATAATTATTCCTCCACCTAACAGCGGGGACCCACCGGACGGGCCACCGTATTTTGTGAAAAAAATGATTCGCCCCCTGACTGCTGGGACCCACGAGCTACATCTTTGCACGCAAGGAAGTGCGTCCAGGAAAAAAACGACTCGCCCCCCAACTGCTGGGACCCACTAGCTACATCTTCGCACGCAAGGAAGTGCGTCCAAAAAAAATGATTCGCCCCCCGACTGCTGGGACCCACCAGCTACACCTTCGCACGCAAGGAAGTGCATCCGGGCAAAAAAAACAATTCACCCCCCTGACTGTTGGGACCCAGCAGCTACACCTTCGCACAGAAGGAAGTGCGTCCGCGCAAAAAAAAAATGATTCGCCCCCCCCCTGACTGCTGGGACCCAGCAGCTACACCTTCGCATGCAAGGAAGTGCGTCCGGGCAAAAAAAACGATTCGCCCCCCTGACTGTTGGGACCCACCAGCTACATCTTCACAGGCAAGGAAGTGCCTGACAGTCGGGACCCACCTGGTCGAAGCGTACGTAGCGTTGTCATCCTGGTTGTGAACATGTATGTACATACTGGTGGATGTAGAGGCGCGCACGTGTTGTAGTAGAGGAACACACGTAGCATGTACACGTATGTACAACAGCGAGGGTGCAAGAAAGAAAATACGGACACGTACGTACATACAGACAGGGTCTCGAACACCTACTCACGCATACATGGCTGCGTCGGAATGGAGAAATAGCGTCGTCGTCGTGTTCATGGGGAGGCAACGGAATGCGTCGTGTTCATGGGGAGGCAATGGAATGCGTCGTGTTCATCGGGAGGCAATAGAACGCATGGGAGCCAACCGGCTGGGTCTGAACGGAATGCGTGGCCGTGTTCATCGGGAGGGCTTGGACGGAACAGGCGATCGAAACGAGGCCTGGCGTACCGCACAACGAAGGAAACGAACCTCCTACGTTCAGAACGGGGTCCTATTGATCAGGAGGGGTGTGGCGTACCGCAAAATGGAGGAAACGGACCTCCTACGGTCGAAACGGGGGTCCTGTTGATCGGGAAGGGTGTGGTGTACCGCAAAACGGAGGAAACAGACCTCCTACGGTCGAAACGGGGGTCCTGTTGATCGGGAGGGGTGTGGCGTACCGCAAAACGGACGAAACGGACCTCCTACGGTCAAAACGGGGGTCTTGTTGATCGGGAGGGGTGTGGCGTACCGCAAAACGGACAAAACGGACCTCCTATGGTCGAAACGGGGGTCCTGTTCATCGGGAGGGGTGTGGCATACGGCAAAATGGGACTCCACGGGATACTGTTCATCTCCACCGTCGACCTCCTCCAGCCTCCACGGGCTACCGTCGACCTCCTCCAGCCTCCACGGGCTCCTGTTGATCCAGCCTCCACCGCGCGCTACTCCACCGGCTACTGTTCAACCACCCCTCCATGGGCACCCCTCCACCGTCTACTGTTCATCCAGCCCTCCACACCACGGGTTCCTGTTCATCCAGAGGCAACGCCACCACTCACTGTTCATCCAACCCCTCCCCCCCCCCGCAACGCTCACTGTTCATCCCAGAGGCAGCATCGATCGGCTTCAGTTAGCAGCAGTAGCGAAGGAATCGCTCCATCGGGTTCAGTTAACAGCCATCGATTGATCGCTCGGGTTCAGTAACGTGTAGCCTGCAGTGCAATCGCTCAGGTTCAGTTAGAGCCCAATGCCTCGCTTGCGTTCAGTTAGAGCCAAAGCCTCGCACACACGCGCGTACGCACGAGAGAAATGCGCATCGCTCCGCCGCCAACCTCCCACCGTTACCGGCAACTCCCCGAAATTTTCATCCCCCTCGCTTCTACCATGGTTTTTTCCGTCATGGACGGCCCAAAGAATGTCATGCAGCTGCGTCTCCGGCCCGCCCAGGACAAAAAGCCCATTTTATGTCATGATTTTTTGTCATAGAAGTAGGAGCCCATCACATCTATGATGATACCGGGTTTTGTCACAATTATCGTCACAGAAGTGTCATATGTATGATAGAAAAAAAATTCGTTCGGCCCAAAATGTCACGGATGTGTCTTTTTTTGTAGTGGGGGCTACACCAAGTGGGTGTGCTGGCGCGCCCCCTAGAAGATTGCAAGAGTTAAAAAGCAAGAAGCAAAATCGAGTACCCCGATGGCCGTCCGTGTCGCCAAGAACTTTGATGACCCACAAGTGTAGGGGATCTATCGTAGTCCTTTCGATAAGTAACAGTGTCGAACCCAACTAGGAGCAGAAGGAAATGATAAGCGGTTTTCAGTAAGGTTTTCTCTGCAAGCACCGAAAATGTAGGTGATAGATAGTTTTGTGATGAGATAAATTGTAACGAGTAACAAGTAAATAAAGTAAATAAAGTGCTGCAAGGTGGCCCAATCCTTTTGTAGCAAAGGATAAGCCTAGAAAATTTCTTATAATGAGAAAAGAGCTCCCGAGGACACATGGGAATTATCGTCAAGCTAGTTTTCATCACGCTCATATGATTCGCGTTCGGTACTTTGATAATTTGATATGTGGGTGGACCGGTGCTTTGGGTACTTCCCTTACTTGGACAAGCATCACACTTATGATTAACCCCTATTGCAAGCATCCGCAACTACAAAAGAAGTATTAAGGTAAACCTAACCGCAACATTAAACATATGGATCCAAATCAGCCCCTAACGAAGCAACACAAAAACTAGGGTTTAAGCTTCTGTCACTCTAGCAACCCATCATCTACTTATTACTTCCCAATCCGTTCCTCTAGGCCCAAATAATGGTGAAGTGTCATGTAGTCGACGTTCACATAACACCACTAGAGGAAAGACAACATAAATCTCATCAAAATATCGAACGATTACCAAATTCACATGACTACTAATAGCAAGACTTAACCCATGTCCTCAAGAACAAACATAACTAGTCACAAAGCATATTCATGTTCATAATCAGAGGAGTAATAATATGCATTAAGGATCTGAACATATGGTCTTCCACCAAGTAAACCAATTAGCATCAACTACAAGGAGTAATCAACACTACTAGCAACCCACATGTACCAATTTGTGGTTTTGATACAAGATTGGATACAAGAGATGAACTAGGGTTTTGAGAGGAGATGGTGCTGGTGAAGATGTTGATGGAGATTGAACCCCTCCCGATGAGAGGATCGTTGGTGATGACGATGGTGATGATTTCCCCCTCCCGGAGGGAAGTGTCCCCGGCTATACAGCTTCACCGGGGCCCTAGATTGGTTCCGCCAAGGTTTCGCCTTGTGGCGGCGGAGTTTTGTCCCGTAAGCTTGCCCAAGATTTTTTCCAGGGTAAAAGCCTTCATATAGCAGAAGATGGACACCGGAGGGCCACCAGGGGGCCCAGGAGACAAGGGGCGCGCCCAGTAGGGGTGGGCGCGCCCCCGACCCTCCTGGCCAGGTTGTGGGCCCCCTGAGGTGTTTCTTCCGCTCAATAATTCTTATTAATTCCAAAAATAAGTTTCGTGGAGTTTCAGGATTTTTGGAGCAGTGCAGAATAGGTTTCCAATGTTTGCTCCTTTTCCAGCCAGAATTCCAGCTGCCGGCATCCCCCCTCTTCATGGTAAACCTTGTAAAATAAGAGAGAATAACCATAAGTATTGAGATATAATGTGTAACAACAGCCCATAATGCAATAAATACTGATATAAAAGCATGATGCAAAATGGACGTATCAAGTCCCCCAAGCTTAGACCTCGCTTGTCCTCAAGCGGAAGCCGAAATCGAAAAATATGTCCACATGTTAAGAGATAGAGGTGTCGATATAAATAAAATACGAACATAAGGGCATCATGATCATTCTTATAACAACAACATATATAGATTTTGTCATATGATTTCTTATGCTTATGTAACAATCAGTTCACAATGTCAAGTATGGTTCAGAAACTTCATTGGGAACTAACAAACTATAATCTCAGTCATTGAAGCAATTGCAATTTATCATAACATCAGAAAGAGTCAACAATAGAGCTTTTCAGCAAGTCCACATACTCAACTATCAAGTAGTCTTCTATAATTGCTAACACTCACGCAATACTTGTGGTTATGGAGTTTCAGCCGGACACTGAGAAAGATAGGGGCTTATTGTATTGCCTCCCAACGCATTCACTTTTGGGTGATGTGAACAATAATAGTCCATGCTAACTTACATCCAATTGGATATATATATATATATATATATATATATATATATATCATGATCTTTCAAACAGGAGGAGCTTGCCAAAGGATAAAATGAATAAGGGAAAGGTGAGGATCACCTTGACTCAAGCATAAAGTAAAAACATAAAGTAAAAGATAGGCCCTTCGCAGAGGGAAGCAGAGGTTGTCATGTGCGTTTCGGGTTGGATGCATGGAATCTTAATACAAAATAACGTCACTTTATATTGCCCCTTGTATGTGGAACTTTATTATGCAGTTCGTTGCTTTTATTGCTTCCACAACAAGATCGTATAAATCTTATTTTCTCTGCACTAATAAGTCATACATATTTAGATAGCAATTTTTATTGCTTGCAACATGACAACTTACTTGAAGGATCTTACTCAATCCATAGGTAGGTATGGTGGACTCTCATGGCAAAACTAGGTTTAAGGATATTGGAAGCACAAGTAGTATTTCTACTTAGTGCAAGGAATTTAGCTAGCATGAGGGGGAAAGGCAAGCTCAACATGTTTGGAAGATTAATGACAATATACTTTAACTAAGATGTGAGAAAACATAAACCATTACGTTGTCTTCCTTGTCCAACGTCAACTCTTTTAGCATGTCATACTTAATGAGTGCTTCACAATCATAAAAGATGTCCAAGATAATATATTTCCATGTGAACCTCTCTTTCCTTATTACTTCCTATTAATTACAACGATGACCAAAACTACGTTCATCAACTCTCAACAACTTTTATGCCTCATACTTTCTATGTGTGAAGTCATCACTAACCATAAGATCAATATGAACTCTTTTATTCTCTACTTTCTCAAGATCATAGCAACATAGCAAAGCCCTTGACTGAACACTAATCTTTATTATAGATAGCTCATGGACTCGATTACATAAAGAGATCACAAAGCAAAACTCAAAACTACTTGATATCAAAACTTCAATCTACTAGATGAAGATACTACTAAAAGGATTGAACTAAATAAAATGGTAAAGATAGGAGTGTGATGGTGATACGATACCGGGGCACCTCCCCCAAGCTTGGCAGTTGCCAAGGGGAGTGCCCATACCCATGTGATTATGTCCTCGGAGGTGGTGAAGTAGGAGTTGTTGATGATGTAGGCTTGTCGTCCATCTTCCAAGGCATAGGGTCACCATCATAGAAGGATGATCGAGTCTCCGGGATCCTAAAATCTGCAGCCAAACTCATCCTCTTGAATCTATATTCATACTCACAGTTTTGGTTTTGCAGGTCATAGATCTGGGCTTGGAGGTGCTCGATTTTCTCTTGAAGCTTGAAGATGGTCTCCCCAATGACCTTGGCATCTAGCTTGTGGTTGTTGGTGAACTCCGTGATCATCATCTGGTTGGCGTTGAGGCCACGCTCCACCATCCCTTGGCCCTTGAAAAGTTGCTTCTCCACGGCTTCGAGCTTTTTCTCCACGCATCCGGTATGCCTTGGTCCCTCCACATCACGGATGTGCAGCACCCCCTCACACATATCAATGGTTTGAGGGTGTTGCAGCACCTCAGCGAGATAGGGGTTGATAACCCTCTCGAAAAACTTGTCCTTGGGAGCGCTTGGAGACGCCATGATGCTCTAGATCTGAAATAGAAACAGCTCGAACGAAAACAGAGGATATTTGCGAGATATGGTGGTAAAAACCTTCGGGAGTTTGTATAATGAATTTTTACCGACCAAAATACGTAACATGCAAGAAAACGGAGTCCGGGAGTCACACGAGGTGTCCACGAGACAGGGGGCGCACCCAGTAAGGGTGGGCGCGCCCAGTAAGGTGTCCCTCCACTTCTTTCTTCCTAAAATTCTTAAATATTTCAAAAATGATAAAAATTGCCATTAGAATTGTTTTGGAGTTGGTTTACTTACTTTACCACATACCTATTCCTTTTTGGAGTCTGGAACGTTCTGGAAAGTGTCCCTTATGTATTCCTCTCGGGTTACGATTTCAATAATATTAGTTTCAAGATTGATAGGATTACCTGAAATATAATGTTTAATTCTTTGACCGTTCACCACCCTCGGACTTGTGCCTTCTGATTTTTATGGCACCAGAACGATAGACCTCCTCGATAATGTAAGGACCTTCCCATTTAGAGAGAAGTTTTCCTGCAAAAAATCTTAAACGGGAGTTGAATAATAACACATAATCACCTACGTTAAACTCACGCTTTTGTATCCTTTTATCATGCTAGTGTTTAACTTTTTCTTTGAATAGCTTGGCATTCTCATAGGCTTGGGTTCTCCATTCATCGAGTGAGCTAATATCAAACAACCTCTTCTCACCGGCAAGTTTGAAGTCATAGTTGAGCTCTTTAATATCCCAATATGCTTTATATTCAAGTTCAAGAGGTAAATGACACGCTTTTCCAAAAACCATCTTATATGGAGACATACCCATAGGATTTTTGTATGCAGTTCTATAGGCCCATAATGCATCATCAAGTTTTTTGGACCAATTCTTTCTAGATCTATTGACAGTCTTTTGCAAAATTAATTTGAGCTCGCTATTGCTCAACTCTACTTGACCACTAGACTGAGGATGATAAGGAGATGTGATTCTATGATTAACATCATACTTAGCAAGCATCTTACGGAAAGCACCATGAATAAAATGTGAACCACCGTCAGCCATAAGATATCTAGGGACTCCAAACCTCCGAAAAATAATTTCTTTAAGCATTTTAATAGAAGTGTTATGATCAGCACTACTAGTTGGAATAGCTTCTACCCACTTAGTAATGTAATCAAAAACAACTAAAATATGAGTGTAACCATTAGCGGCAGGAAAGGGTCCCATATAATCAAAGCCCCAAACATCAAACGGTTCAATAACAAGAGAATAATTCATGGGCATTTCTTGACGTCTACTAATATTACCAATTCTTTGACATTCATCACAAGATAAGACAAACTTACGAGCATCTTTGAAGAGAGTAGGCCAATAAAAACCGGATTGCAATACCTTGTGTGCAGTTCTATCTCCAGCGTGGTGTCCTCCATAAGATTCAGAGTGACACTTGCGTAGGATATGTTCCTGTTCATGCTCGGGTACACAACGTCTAATAACACCATCTACTCCTTCTTTATAAAAGTGTGGGTCATCGCAGAAGTAATGTCTTAAATCATAAAAGAACTTTTTCTTTTGCTGGTATGTGAAACTAGGAGGTATGAATTTAGCAACAATGTAATTAGCATAATCAGCATACCAAGGAGCCGTACGAGAACCATTAACAACCGCTAAATGTTCATCAGGAAAGCTATCATCAATTGGCAGTGGGTCATCAAGAACATTCTCTAACCTAGACAAGTTGTCTGCAACGGGGTTCTCAGCCCCCTTTCTATCAATAATATGCAAATCAAATTCTTGGAGCAAGAGAACCCATCTAATGAGTCTAGGCTTAGCATCTTTCTTTTCCATAAGATATTTAATAGCAGCATGATCAGTGTGAATAGTAACTTTGGAATCAACAATATAAGGTCTAAACTTATCACATGCAAACACAACTGCTCAGAACTCCTTTTCAGTAGTAGCATAATTTCTCTGGGCAGTATCAAGAGTCTTACTAGCATACTGGATAACATTCAATTTCTTATCAACTCTTTACCCTAGAACGACACCTACAGCATAATCACTAGCATCACACATAATTTCAAAAGGTAAACTCCAAACAGGTGGCTGAATAATAGGTGCAGTGATCAAAGCTTTCTTAAGTATTTCAAATGCTTCTACAAAATCATCATCAAAGACAAAAGGAATATCTTTATGCAATAAATTAGTCAGAGGCCTAGATATTTTAGAAAAGTCCTTAATGAACCTTCTATAAAAACCGGCATGACCAAGGAAACTTCTTATACCTTTTATGTCCTTGGGACATGGCATCTTTTCAATAGCATCAACTTTAGCTTTATCACCTTCAATACCTCTCTCGGAAATCTTATGCCCCAAAACAATGCCTTCATTCACCATAAAGTGGCCCTTTTCCCAATTCAAGACGAGACTAGTGTCTTTGCATCTCTGCAAAACTCGATCAAGGTTGCTCAAGCAATCATCAAAAGAGGATCCATAAACGGAGAAATCATCCTTGAATACCTCACAAATCTTTTCATAAAAGTCAGAGAATATAGCCATCATGCATCTTTCAAAGGTAGCAGGTGCATTACATAAACCAAAAGGCATACGTCTATAAGCAAAAGTACCAAAAGGGCAAGTAAAAGTAGTTTTAGATTGATCCTTCGCTGACACGGGTATTTGAGAGAAACCAGAATAACCATCTAGAAAGCAGAAATGTGTGCGTTTGGATAGTCTTTCTAGCATTTGATCGATAAAAGGTAAAGGGTAATGATCTTTCTTAGTAGCTTTATTTAATTTACGGAAATCAATTACCATCCTATAACCTGTAATAATTCTTTGTGGGATCAATTCATCCTTATCATTAGGAACAACAGTAATACCTCCCTTTTTAGGAACACAATGGACAGGGCTTACCCATTCACTATCAGCAACGGGATAAATTATACCTGCCTCAAGGAGCTTTAGTATCTCCTTTCTTACCACTTCTTTCATCTTGGGATTCAGTCGTCGTTGAGGATCTCTAACTGGTTTAGCATCATCCTCCAGATTAATTTTGTGTTGGCATAACGTGGGACTAATGCCCTTAAGATCATCCAGAGTATATCCAATAGCAGCGCGGTGCTTCTTCAGAGTTTTCAATAATCTTTCTTCTTCTCGCTCTGAAAGGTTAGCTCTAATAATAACATGATATATTTTCTTCTCATCAAGATAAGCATACTTAAGATTATCAGGTAATGGTTTGAGTTCAAACACGGGATCACCCTTGGGTGGAGGGGGATCCCCAAGAATTTCAACGGGGAGGTTGTGTTTCAGCATAGGTTCCTGTTTAAGGAACACTTCATCTATTTCCCTTCTTTCCTTCATAAACATATCATTTTCATGGTCAAGCAAATATTATTCTAACGGATTAGTAGGAGGCATGGCAATAGAAGCAAGACCAATAATCTCATCCTTACTAGGTGATTCTCTATCACGAGGTTGTCTATGAAACTTAGCAAAATTAAACTCATGAGACATACCCTCTAAGCCAATTGTAACAGTATCCTTTTCACAATCAATCTTAGCATTAACTGTATTTAAGAAGGGTCTACCAAAAATAATGGGACAAAAGTCATCTTGTGGGGAACCAAGAACAAGAAAATCAGCCGGATATTTAACCTTCCCACACAAGACTTCAACATCTCTAACTATCCCAACTGGTTTAATGGTATCCCTATTAGCAGGCTTAATAGTAACATCAATGTCTTACAATTCAACAGGTGCAATAATGTCATGCATAATTTCTTTATATAAATCATAGGGTATTGCACTAGGACTAGCACCCATATCACATAAGCCATGATAACAATGATCTCCCATTTTAACAGAAATAACAGGCACGCCTACCACAGGTCTATGTAGCTTAGTATCTCATCTAGCAATATTAGCAGTCTCACCACAGAAATAAATAACATGCCCATCTAAATCATCATCCAAGAGATCTTTAACCATAGCAATACTAGGTTCAACTTTGATTTTCTCAGGAGGTGTATAAGTCCTAGTATTACTCTTATGAACAACAGCCGAAGTTTTAGCATGATCCTTTATCCTAACAGGGAAAGGAGGTTTCTCAACATAAGTAGTGGGAACAATAGGATCACTATAGGTGACAGTCTTTTCTTCAACTGTAATAGGTGCAAC
This sequence comes from Triticum aestivum, assembly GCF_018294505.1. Lineage (NCBI taxonomy): Eukaryota > Viridiplantae > Streptophyta > Magnoliopsida > Poales > Poaceae > Triticum > Triticum aestivum. The sequence continues at coordinate 291,042,509 of NC_057807.1, forward strand.
TACTTTTACTTCAATGGGAGCATTATATTTAAACCACTTCTCCTTAGGGAGATCAACGGGAGTAGCAAAAGATTCACAGAAAGAAGCTACTATTTCAGAGTCAAGTCCATATTTAGCGCTAAATCCACAAAAAGCATCGGTATCCATAAAAGATTTAACACAATCAAACTTAGGTGTCATACCTGACTCCTTACCATCGTCGGAACCCCAATCTTCAGAGTTGCATTTAATTCTTTCCAATAAGTCCCATTTGAATTCAATAGTCTCCAGCATATAAGAACCAACAAAGGTTGCGATCATTAAGAGAAAGCCGAGCATAAAAAATTTGAATAATCATTTCTCTGGAGAGGTCATGATTGGGGCATGAATATAACATTGACTTAAGCCTCCCCCAAGCTTGAGCGATGCTTTCTCCTTCGCGAGGCCAGAAATTATATATGTAATTACGATCACGATTAACAAGATGCATAGGATAGAACTTCTGGTGAAATTACAACTTCAATCATTTATAATTCCAAGATCTCGTATCATCACATAGCCTATACCATGTCAATGCATCTCCCTTCAAAGATAAAGGGAAGACCTTCCTTTTGAAAACACCATCGGGAATGCCTGCAAGCTTAAATAATCCACAAACTTCATCCACAAAGATAAGGTGTAAATCGGGATGCAATGTTCCATCTCCTACAAATGGATTAGCTAGCAGTTTCTCTATCATACCCGAAGGAATCTCAAAGTAAATATTTTCAAAAAGTTCAGTAGGTTGAGGAGCAACTCTATGCTCTTCTGGTCGGGTGAAGATACCCCGAACAAGCCTCTCAAAGAATTAGTTTCCATAGTGACAAGTAACAGAAAATTTCAGCACACTATATAAATGTTTCCTTACCAAGTTCCACTCACCAAAATCTCTACACTCCCCGGGAACGGCGCCAAAAAAGAGTCTTGATGACCCACAAGTGTAGGGGATCTAACGTAGTCCTTTCAATAAGTAAGGGTGTCGAACCCAACGAGGAGCAGAAGGAAATGATAAGCGGTTTTCAGTAAGGTTTTCTCTACAAGCACTCAAATTGTAAGTGATAGATAGTTTTGTGCTGAGATAAATTATAACGAGTAACAAGTAAATAAAGTAAATAAAGTGCAGCAAGGTGGCCCAATCCTTTTGTAGTAAAGGATAAGCCTGGACAATTTCTTATAATGAGAAAAGAGCTCTCGAGGACACATGGGAATTATCGTCAAGCTAGTTTTCATCACGCTCATATGATTCGCATTCGGTACTTTGATAATTTGATATGTGGGTGGACCGATGCTTGGGTACTGAGCTTACTTGGACAAGCATCCCACTTATGATTAATCTCTATTGCAAGCATCCGCAACTACAAAAGAAATATTAAGGTAAACCTAACCACAACATTAAACATATGGATCCAAATCAGCCCCTAACGAAGCAACACATAAACTAGGGTTTAAGCTTCTATCACTCTAGCAACCCATCATCTACTTATTACTTCCCAATGTGTTCCTCTAGGCCCAAATAATGGTGAAGTGTCATGTAGTCGACGTTCACATAACACCACTAGAGGAAAGACAACATACATCTCATCAAAATATCGAACGAATACCAAATTCACATGACTACTAGTAGCAAGACTTCACCCATGTCCTCAGGAACAAACGTAACTGCTCACAAAGCATATTCATGTTCATAATCAAAGGATTAATAATATGCATTAAGGATCTGAACATATGGTCTTCCACTAAGTAAACCAATTAGCATCAACTACAAGGAGTAATCAACACTACTAGCAACCCACAGGTACCAATTTATGGTTTTGATACAAGATTGGATACAAGAGATGAACTAAGGTTTTGAGAGGAGATGGTGCTGGTGAAGATGTTGATGGAGATTGAACCCCTCCCAATGAGAGGATCGTTGGTGATGACGATGGTGATGATTTCCCCCTCGCAGAGGGAAGTGTCCCCGGCAGAACAACTCCGCCGGAGCCCTAGATTGGTTCCGCCAAGGTTCCGCCTCGTGGCTGCAGAGTTTCATCCCTTAACCTTGCCCACGATTTTTTCTAGGGTAAAATCCTTCATATGGCAGAAGATGGACACCGGAGGGCCACCAGGGGGCCCAGGAGACAGGGGCGCGCCCAATAGGGGTGGGCGCGCCCCCCACCCTCCTAGCCAGGGTGTGGGCCCCTTGAGGTGTTTCTTCCGCTCAATAATTCTTATTAATTCCAAAAATAAGTCTCGTGGAGTTTCAGGATTTTTGGAGCAGTGTAGAATAGCTTTCCAATGTTTGCTCCTTTTCCAGCCAGAATTCCAGCTGCCGGCATTCCCCCTCTTCCTGGTAAACCTTGTAAAATAAGAGAGAATAGCCATAATTATTGAGATATAATGTGTAATAACAGCCCATAATGCAATAAATATTGATATAAAAGCATCATGCAAAATGGACGGACCAAACTTCTGCATGGACTGCTGGAGAACGGCGCCTTGGGCGTTGAACTGGACTATGACGTCCTGCACCGCCACATTCAGTACACCTGAGCCATCCCCAGACATCCATTCCCGAGGGGCGACACTGGTGGCATCGGTGTCGAGCGCCGACGAGCTCAAGGCCCCGATCTCCATTGGCCTTGGCACTGAGGCCGCCTTCACCGGGCGCTGGTGCGCTGGAGCATGGGTCGTGGGAGTCGGACCCACCACCAACTCGCCCCCAGATGGCGGCACCAACGGTGCTTCAGGCCGACCGCCTTGTGCCTCGGCAGTCGGCCCGCATGGGGGCACCTACGCCTCCAAGACAATGGGGTCCCTTCCCCTCTCCAGGGCCGGCTAGTCAACACCAGCCCTTATAGTTGGCGCCTGGCCCTCTAGCACCACCGGCTCAACAAATTGCGGACTGGTGGACACCGGAGCCCGGCTACGGGACATCTCCTCCTCCTGCACCTTGGCAGTCACGTCCGCTGCGTCGGCTTGTGCCTTGGCCACCGCATTGGCCTCCGCTCGGGCCGCTTCGGCCGCCTCCGCCTTCTCCCGGGCCGCGGCCGCCCGCTCCTCTTGCGCCTCCTGCGCATTCTTCTTTGTCGCCTCCTAGAGGGCGGCGAGTGGATCCACATGGCGGGGGTCTGTGAAGCCATCTGCCGCCCCAATCATCGAGCCGGACGAGGCTCGCGACAAGGAAAGCGGGGCACTACGCACCGAAGGAAGAAGGAAATAAGAGGATCGTAAAGAAAGAAGAAACAAACACCAGATCAAGACACTTACATGGATACCAGCGGGCGCTGCTTCGGGACTTTCTAGAAGAAGTCCGCTCTCGCGGTAGCCTCTTTTTGCATGCTCGTGGCAATTGAGGTCTTGGTCTTCTTGGGCCGACTGCTGAACAACCCAGCATTGGCCCAGTGCTTCGGCGCGCCGGCTACTGCAGGCGGCACGGCCGAGGAGCCGACATATGTCCTATCGGCGCCAAGGGAACGACACGACTCATCGTGCTCCTTGTCGTCATCTGGCCACTCTCCGAGCCCGCCTGCCATGGAGCCGCCTACTCCCTCGATTCCGCCTCCTGCGGCGTCATCCTCCTCCATGGCGGTCGCCCCCAGCTCGGGGTCATCCACGTCGCTCTCCGCCCGGTCTGCCAGGTACCGATGACCTGGGGCCAGTTCGTCAGTTTCCATCTGGCCCGGGAAGCGCTGCATCATGGTTGGGTGGCCAGGCGGCAAGAAGAAATCTGGACAAATAAAGAAATGGAGAACTAGAAAGCTTACCGCAGGCGGCGGGTTAGTGCGGCTATACGGTTCCTTGCCGAACTGCCAGTCCGTCTTCAATAGCTTGCAGTCGGAGAAGAAGTTCACCAGTCGGACCACCTCCACATTCGGCAGCACCTTGGTGCACGTCCGGCATGGGTGCCGGTGCCCACTCAAGTTGTTGATTATGTGGGCCGGGCTTGAAGGGGCAGCACCCGGTGCTCCAAGTAGGAGGCCAGCAGATCTGAGGCCTTGAGGCCCTCTGACTCCATCATCTCCTCGAGCCGGGTTAGAGCGATGGAGGAGGCGGCCGACAGATTCTTCGGCCGGAACTTCCAGTTGGTGTGGCGCTCGGTAGGCGGGCCGGCTACGTAAGCCGGCAGGTTGACATAGTCCCGCGTCGAGTGGGTGTTCTCGACATAGAAGTATGATTTTTGCCACAGCTTGGCTGACTGCAGCAAGGCGAGGCCAGGGAAGCGGACCCCGAAGCCCGAACACCGCACCACGACGCAGGCCCCGCACTGGGCCGCCTCGTCCTTGGCGGCGGTGCCAACCTTGAGGGTGACGTAGGCGGAGAGCAGCACCATCATGTTCGGTGTCAGATGGTGGGGCTGCACTCTGTACAAATCAAGGAACAAGCGGAGGAACCCGCTCGTCGGCAGGCCGAAGCGGCGGAGGAAATGAGACCGGAATACAATGCGCTCGCCGTCCGTCGGTGCCGGTGAGATCTCCGCCTTGGGAGGAACGCACCTTAACGTGCGACGCGCGGGGAAGTCGTCACGTTTGGCGGAGGAACGCCAGATGGTCATCGTGGACGTTGGAGCCATCCCAGTTGCCTGAGCGGCCGCCGCGCGCCATGGGCTTGGTTGCTCGGCGGCGGTGCGAGGTGGCTGCGTGAGGGCGAAGCCGCGGTGATGTTGAGAAGTCCAGCGACGGCAGGCTGCGACTATGCTCTGGCAACAAGAGAGGGCACGGAGGCAGCAAGAAGAAGAGGAGGAAGGGCGAGGAGGGCGCATGTGCGTTCTGCCGCCCCCTCCTCCCCCTAAGTCGTGGTATTCTCACGGGGGGTTGCGAGGCGACAGATGCCACAGGGTGGCTTAAGGTGAGGGCAAGACTGCAGCCAGAATATCTAGGGATGGGTATGCGAGTATAACGCGGTGGTTTACCCAGGTTCGGGGCTCTCTGGAAAGATAATACCTCTACTCCTGCATGTCTGTATGTATGTGGTATATCTAGTACAGAGTGCTCCTAGAGCTGTATCATATATCTAGCAGTAGTTGGGAGCTAGCTAGCTAGTGAGGCGTGGTGGCATGAGAGCCTCATGCTCCCGTGAGAGTGTGAGTGAGCATGTATATATGCATGCAAGAGTGTGAGCTCTCCATGCGTGAGAGCATGAGTGTGGATGGATGGATATGTGCTAGCTTATATAGGATGAGCTAGCTTAGGATGTAAGCTAGGTAGGCATGGTAGCTAGCTATTGGCATGGTGGGGTTGTCATGCTTGTCTCTTGGGTCACTTCATAAATAGTGCCTAGGGACAAGTGACACTATACATGATGGCTTGAGGTGACGCATGCACAGTGCGAGTACGACCGTCTCATCGGTGTCGGCGGTTGAATTCGGGCAGCCGGCTTGTTGGCGCAGTCGGCAGCCGGCTGGCGGGAGCGGCCGGATGGGGAGCAGGCCGGGTGGCGAGTCGGCCTGGGCAGTCGGACAGGGTCCGCCTAGGGCGGCCTGAGCAGTCAGATTGAGGGGCTTTGCTAGCCCGAGTGTCTTTGAATATTGTCTTGCCGTCTTCGGGTACCCTTGATCAATTACCCCAATAGTAGCCCCCGAGCCTCCGGGCAACTTGGCAAAGTTGGACGGAGGTTTTTTGGCGGGTGTTGATGTAGAAGATGTCGATGACGGCCGGCTGTCGACCGCAGTCGGCGCGGCTTGCTTCCGGCGGGGCGCGCAAGCGCACCCGCTTGGTGTAGCCTCCGAGCGAGAAGGGGGGTTTCCCACTTAAATGATCATGCAAAAGACAAAGTTAGTCCACGCAGATATAGCAAATGATTGCTTTTAGCATTGCAAGTTTATGCGGAGGGTGCGGACTCGGTTTCGTCCGAGCCCTCTTCAATCTTTTTCGTGTTCCCTCCGCTCTTTGGCTTTGCTCTCGCTTGCGGGACAGCCGCTCTGCGGTCTGTGGCTGAGAGTGGGCCGCGAAGTGGAGTGTACAGTACTCAGACTCTGTGAGCAGATTCGACCGAGCAAATACTCATAAAGCAAACGGCCGGGTCACCCGAACCGTTTTTCTTCCCGAATACTTTTTGCATGGGTGGCCTCTAGCGTTCGCTCTTGCTAGCCGGACAGCCGCTCTGCAGTCTGTGGCTAAGAGTGAGCCTTTGGTACCGTGCGCTCTACTAAGCCGTCTGTGGGAACGAACGTCTCAGGCCAAGTGGCCAGCCTCCAGGCCAACTCTGGCTGGCGCCGGGGTGAACAGTGATGCAACTGTAATAAAATGCGGAGATGGCACCCGAGCATCGCTCGAGGTTATCCGTGCTTTCACGATGCAAAAAATATGCGGGTGAGGAGCTCACATTGATTTTCGTGTAGGCGAGGCGGAGGTTGCCGAAGACAGCTGGCGCGGCTCAGCGCTCGCGGAGCGTGCCGGCTCACCCGCTGGGTGTAGCCCTCGAGCCTCCGGGCGCTCGAGGAGGGTCCAGCCGGTCGGGCTTTGACCGGCCAAGCGGCGAGCAGGACGCGGCCGAGCCGGCTTGGCACAGCCGGCCAAGTGGCGAGGCGTCAGGCAGCGCCCTTTTTCTTCTTTCTTCTCTTCTGCCGTCTGCTGGCAGCCGGAAAAAACTGTTCTTTTGTCTCTTGTTTTTGTTTCTTGCAATCTTCCGTGGGGCGCGCCAGCTCACCCACTGGGTATAGCCCCCGAGATTTGGGCCGACAGCTGAGCAGTCGGACCGGATCTCCCGGCAACTACTTTGTCTTCTTCCTCGAGGGCGCGCGTCGGCGCACCCGCTGGGTGTAGCCCCCGATATTTGGGTCGACTACCGACCAGTTGGGCCGGATCTCTCGGCAACTACTTTGTCTTCTTCTTCGCCGGGGAGCGTCAACGCACCCGCTGGGTGTGGCCCCCGAGATTCGGGCTGACTGCTGAGCTGTCGGGCCGAATCTCCCGACAACTCTTTTGTTTTCTTCTTCGTGGGGGTGCATCAGCGCGCCCGCTGGGTGTAGTCCCCGAACTTTCGGGCGCTCGAGGAGGGTCCAATCGGTCAGGCTTGACCGGCCAGGGGGCGAGCGGGACGTGGCCAAGCCGGCTTGGACAGCCGGCCAGGTGACGAGGCATCCGGCAACACCCTTTTTCTTGTTTCTTTTGCCGTCTGTCGGCAGCCAGACGTACACTTTATTTTAGTCAGCCGGCTGGGCATCCGGCCTGACTTTTCTCCATCTGGCAACATTTTTCCCTTCTCTTTCTTTTCTGCTGGCTATAGGCAGCCGGACGCACAGTCTCTTTTTTTCATCAGCCGGCACCTTTGACTTTTCTCCAGCCGGCCCCATTTCTTTTTCCAGCCGGCCTCTTTCTCCACGAGGACCCGACCACAACTACCGAGCGGCGGAAGCCGGGTAGCGGACGGAGCCGGCGCAAGCGGCGCAGCGGGGTGGGCGCGGCTGGTTCGGGTCGGGGCGCAGGGGTCGGGCGCATGGCAGCTGGCCAGGACGCGCGGGACCCAACCTGCGCCAGGCGGCGAGATGGCGCGGAGGAGCGGGCAACCGGAGCAGCAAAAGAGGGGGCCGTGCACGCGGGATGGAGGCGGTGCAGCGGCGCAGGCGCGGCGCTAGCCAGGCGAAGCAACGCGAGGTGGCGCGGCCGGCTAACAGCGAGTCGGCAGACGGCCCGGGATGGGGCACGCAGGCGGAGCAGCAGCCGGCCACGGGCGAAGGAGGTGGAACCGACAGGCAGAACAAAGCAGCCGGCCACGCGCGGAGCAGGCGGAGATAGCCGGCGCAAGCAGGCGGAGCAGTGCGGG